>NC_043742.1:4422123-4467732 GCF_004337985.1 Pyricularia pennisetigena
CCCCCCCCCCCCCCCCCCGATTACTGTACTTTTAGGGTAAGGGATGTGCATCAGATAAACCTGGTCATGTCGCGTGTGTGCAACGCCAAGGTTCAGGGTGCTCTGGGAACGCACCTGCTCCGAAGCAAAGTCCATTCCCAGTAACTTCCATCGTACGTACTATTATTACCAAGCCAAGCACAAATCAGTCTCCCTTTCTATTGTTATAACTGTCAGCCCCAGCGCGGTCACTCAGGCGGCCTGGAAGCTCGAGCAAAATTATCGTCGTCTTCCGTGACGTTGCATATCTGCGAGGTGAACAGGTCTGGGGGGCCTTGGCAACAAACCAGTTCTCTTTAATTCGTCTGCTTCGCATCAGCCGCATGACCACACCACTACCTGAAGCACACGGCTCCAGCGGCATTCATGGCTCAAAATGAATTGTTCCTCGAGCCCCTCCTAGATTCGGCCTCCCGCGGTGCATACGGCAGTTATCATTAATTGATTAGCCACGATCTTGATGGGGAGTACAGGGTTTGTAAAAGTTTCCGATGGTCTTTATGCCGCATAATATCTAATCTTCATTGGATCTGTGTTTGGAATCATGAGCATATGTGGCAAGTGTGGTTACATGCGGGGTGCCCCAAAAGGAAGTATTGCTCGCAGGAGGCATTAAAAGTCGAGTCTGAAACGGGAAAGCTTCCATTGACGAATTCCCTGCCAAAGACAGCGTCTTGAACTATCACCAAAGGTCGTGGGAGCTTTGGTTAGTTACCCAGCAGCTACTGACTGTAGATAGATACTCTATCAAAGTAGGTAGGTATTTCGGAATAATACAAAATACACAGAGTTGCATAACACCCAATACCTACCTTACCCAGTTACCGAACCGCAATTGTCGTGTATCGGTTAATGGCATCCTACCTGACCAATAACTGCAGTGCGGAAAGTTAAAAATAAGACTTTGCGGGTTCTTGCCGAGCCGTATCGCACTGCAGGTGGGGAGAACGAAGTGAAAAAAAAAAAAAAAAAAAAAAAAAAAAAAAAAAAAAAAAAAAAAAAAAAAAAAAAACATATTTACTTGCATACTTGCAGATTGATTGTGCACCATTGGAGAGATAAGTGTTCAAGCGAATCGCACAGGGGATGTCTTGGACCATTCCTACTATACATACATATGTATATCGGCAAGGTGGTCAATTGGGGGCCTTTCGCTGCACTACCTGCACTACAACATGCAAGGAAAAGGACGGCAGCTTCAGCGGTTGGATGCGCACGTTATCAGACCACCGGAAAACTCAATTCAAAAATAAACCAGAAAAATTAAAATAAAGAAACTACAGCTGCATCCTTCTGGGTCCATTCCGGTTGTCAGCGGTTTCTGTGCTGGGTTCCAATCAGACATAAAATCGGCCTATCCGAAAATTTCAAGCACCAACCTTACCTAGAGTCCTCCGGAACTGCGGATTATCTACGGAGTCCCCAGTACGGAGACGGGATCTGCCCCCGCCAGAGAAATCAGGCCACTTTACCACGGCGGTATATTCCTTTCGTCTGTTGCTTGGTACTCAACTTTGCTCAACAAAAGGCTTCAAGTTTCTGGCTCTGAAAGTGCATCGTAAAATTGACGTACCCCGTAGCTGTACAATACGAAATTTCTCACCTTGTTGCCGTTTCAACATTCAGCTGTCGGCCATCGATTGAATTATAAGCTATGTTTCCATTTGTTTGGTGTTTCTTGGGCATATCACCATAGCCGACTTGCGTGAAGCCACCTTACCTACCTAACCCAAGGTCCTCAATGCGGTGATACAGACTATGCCAGTCTACAAAGTCGAACCAATCTGGCGACGCTACAATTCCCCGCGGTGCGAAAACGTCGAAAAATGGACGCTGTGCTATTCAATTCACAAGCTTGGCTAGCTTACCCAGGGACCTATCGGCGTATTCGAATAACCGGGCGGCTGGATCTCCGCCCACGGATTGATTATATACTCGCAGCATCGTGCAGCAGGTGCATATATCCCTTGCAGGTTGCTTGCAATTGCCCTTTGTTTGTTTACTATGGTATAAGGGTCATCTACTCCTTATGCTTTCCCAAAAAAAAAAAAAAAAAAAAAACACCGTTTTACACCGCCTCGTCAAACACGGCATTTACCTTGGTAGTCATTTTACAGGCACATTGCTTCCATACTCTGTCGGCTCCCCCCTTACATCTGGGGCTGAATGCCGCTGATCGACAAGCGATTTGGCTCAGCTGCACCCTCCCTGCTGGGAGCTGAGAAGCAACATCACTCGGAAAAGATTTTGCATAATGCCATTGCAATTTCCACCGCAATTTGGCGAAAGACTCTTCAATCATGGGCATGTGAACAGAGGCAGGTACCTGCAGATCTCCCCGCCTTGCCGCCTGCCTTTTGGCTGTCTCTCCTGACTAAAGCTGGTGTAAGACACCAACCGGAGTATTCGCGGTGACTCGAGCTACGTTATTGCGATGTTGACATCATGACAGAGGGTGTTGGCACCATCAAGACCGACCAGATAAAGGAAAATTCTCCGTACAGTACGCCGACCCGAGCCCGTATTGTTTCGTACCTGAAGCTGTCGGGACCGTGGGAAGCGTGTGCACTTACTTCTAAGTCTAGCGAAAAGCAAGTCTCTTGGCAGGCACCCTTCAACATCTCGACCAATCGGGGGTTGGTATGGTAACCATGATGATCATCACATCACCTTTTCATCCCAATTACAATCACCCATTTTCATTCGCGGGTCCATCGTTTGAGTAAACATGGCTTCTAAGTGTAAGGGAAATCCCTGCATATCCAGGCACAAGCAGCTCGAGCTTTGAATTGTCTCCGGTTTGCACAGTCTCTTACCAGGCAGACAAGTCACGGTTTTTTTCTTCTTTTTTTTCCTTCGCTAATTCCTCCCTCCTCACGTCATCATGGGAAAACATATCCGTGGAGAAAAGGGAGAAGTCAACTTGGCGACTTCTACATCTAGGCGGAACTGGTAGGATCGATCAGAAAAACCAAGAAATTCTGTTTCCCACCTGTCGGCGTTTCTCAGCGCGATCTCTCCGATGATTGCTCCGGACGTCCGGTTACCAGACGCTAGCGCACGCACATGTACAATCACCCATACAGAGATGTGGACGCGAAGTCTTTGTCCGTGCGTAGCGTAACCCAGCTATGCGGACAGGCCCAACATCGGGACGGGTATACAGTGCCTTGCATGTTGTGTCGGACCAAAGTTTATGTGGCGCGTTTGTCAAAAGCCTGCGCGGTTCGCCATGTCCAGGCAAGTAAGTAGTGTGCACAAAGCAGCCACACAGACATGTTGTGCTCAGAGAAGAAAGAAGAACGAAGGGAGAAAACGGAATCCAACTTGACTTCAAAGCTTCAGCTGGCAACGTCTAGATGCGTTCAAGACCCGCAACAGGTGAAGTGGCGGGCGGCAATGGACTGGAACGGCTCAGGATTACGACGAGCCGCTGGGAGCGCATCTGATATCATCACAAAAACGTCCTCAACGGCAAGTTGGCTTTCGATCCCCTTTAACTCGCCGCTATTGTCTGCATACTTTTGCTTCTCTGCCGTCTCTGGTAGCACAAGCCCCTAGTATATGGGGTTCCGACGATCGTTCTCGAATCTCATGTCTCACCTGACTGATCCTGTTCACCATCTGTTCGCCGCTCGACTGTCGTCCTTTATTTTACATCTGTCCCAGCGCCCCTTGACTGCCCAGCTTTAATACCTCGGACCGCCGCTGTCTTATGCTGTACATTCCCTCGGGCTCGTTCGCTAAAGTCCCCGGCTACTCTCGTGGCCAGCCTCTCTTTCTTGTCGGTTGAGGTTGCCCTCGTACCAGAATACGGTGACAGCTAAGAGGGTGGACGCGAGTTCGTTTTCTGCTATTAGTGTTTAATATTCCTTCCCTCTCTCACTTGTCCCTCGTTTCTCTGTTTCATCAACTGCCTCTACCACTGTGATATCAGGAGCACTACGCAGTGAAAGATATCACCAAGATGTCGGACTCACCACCGTCGGGAGGCCCTGGTGGCCCAGGAGGCCCTGGACCCGGCGGTCCACAGGTATGCACACCTATTGCCGCCGAAGGACTGTCCGGTTGTAGGAAACAGAAAGATCAGTTTATGGATCAACATATCGACTGCAGTTGCAAAGTTCATGGACACCTTGGGGAGTTTAGGATACTAACCAATACTCGGGATACAGCAACCCTCATCGCCGCCTTACCTTCCCTCATCAGCTATCCTGGGCGGTAATCCTACAGTTCCTCTGGATGTGCCGATATCAGCAGTTTTCATGGCAATATTCATCGCTGCAGGAGCTGTCCATATGGGAGTTTTCCGAGCAAATATCAAACGCGACCACAAATTTGTCTTCTCCGCCCTTCTATTCGTGTTCTGTCTCGCCCGAGTTTTCGCCCTCATCACTCGCATTGTGTGGGCCGTACACCCCAACAACATGAACGTCGCGGTGGCTTCAAACGTACTTGTGGCGGCCGGCGTCGTCCTCTTGTTCTTGGTGAACCTCATCTTCACCCAGCGAATCGTCCGATCGTATCATCCGCCGTTCGGTTGGCACAAGATCACTAACGGAGCCTTCATCGCCACTTTCGCTTTGGTCATTGCGCTGCTCATCATGCTCATCACGGCAACGGTTCATTCGTTCTTTACCCTCGATCCCGAGGTGCGAGCCAATGACCGCATCGTGCAATTGGTCGGCGCGACACTGCTAGCCCTCCTCGCATTCTTGCCTTTCCCCATCGTGGTCCTAGCCATCATGTGGCCGTACCGCCAGTCGGGTCCCGAGAAGTTCGGCTATGGCAGTCTTCGAGCCCAGGTCTTCCTCGTGTTGACGACCTCGTTGTTGTTGACGCTCGGCGCTGGCTTCCGCACAGGTGTGGCCTTTGACCCACGCCCGTTAAGGGAGCCCGCATGGTTCCTCAGCAAGCCTTGCTTCTATATATTCAACTTCGGCATCGAAGTTATAGTCGTCATTATCTATGCCGCGGCCAGGGTCGATCGCCGCTTCTGGGTTGGCGACGGCAGCAAGGCTCCCGGTGATTACATCGCCTCGCGCCGCGCCAGTATGCTCCCGGCCTACAGGGAACAGAACCGCCGCGAGAGCATGCTTCCTGGCATGATGCAGCCGCCACCGGGCATTGCATCGGGAAGGGCCTCTCGTGCACGGTCTACATTCGCCGACAACATCCAGGAGCTCGAGGGAGTGGGATCGGGGTCGGATGCACCATTCACATCAGCTTCAGATGGCCCATCTGTCCGCTCGCGTGAGATTGAGGTATGTTCATGGTGGCAGCGTGAATATGTGCACCCGAACTTGGCAGTTCCTCCAATGCTGTCTCCCGATCGCGGTGGACTTGGTGATGGCCTTGAGGCGTAGCTGTCGAGTGACTAGGCGACAGAACGAGAAAAGCTGACTCTTTTGCGGCATTTTAGTGGGAGAAACGTGCTCAGACCGAGCTGGAGAAACGCATCAGTGATGCAGACGTCCAAGCCCCGGGGACACGCAGCACAGACGACACTGATGGTGATATTCCGGAGCGCATTCCACCGAAAGTACCACGGGACGAATAGGTCAACCCATCGTATCACATCCGGCTAAAGGGCACTAGGAATCCTCGACGTTCACCTTGCACATTGCTAGCTGAGGTGGCACGGGAAGTGGTACCCTCAGGTCTAGGTCTTTCCTTGATACATTTTCCCCTTGGTTTCCTTTTTGTCGTATAAAAAAAAAAAAAAACATAGCGTTGCCTCACAGGGGCGAGCGTCAGGGAAGCTCAGGTAGTTGACGCTCGACTTAACCCTACTACTTTTTGTAATAGAAGTCCAGAAAAAGCCTGGCTGAACAGGGGAAGAGCAGTGGTGTCTTGTTCTGTCCCTCTCAGCTCTGGCCTGCTTCGTTTCCGCTGTGTCGGGGACTTAGAAATAGCCCTTAATTAGTCGCCAGTCTCTTGTTACACTTTTTTTTTTGGTACTTGTTTTCATTGCACAATCGGAATCCATCGCTTGAGTGATATGTCGGAAGCCTTTACCAGCCGCATCATCGCCTGTCAAGGGAACCTTGATGCAACATGCAGCCCAACCCAAGCTTATAAAGCTAGCAAGCCGCTGCCGTCATTATGACATTACAGCCTGGCGAGTCCCAAAAAAAGCAACAACTCATATTCCTGAACCTGCCATGGTTGGTGCAGATTACCACTGTTATAGCGCCCGTGCACGTCTATGTTCTGGACATGAGGCCTGTAAGCTTCATTGGTATCTTGAGCAGGTACAAAGTTTTGTCCAAATTATCTATATTCCATCTCAACAGCCCCAACCTCGTCGCCCATCTCATCCTCCGTTCCCTCGAGGATCTGGCCGGTGGTGCTCCTGGGATTTCCGCTATGTCCGGCTTGGTGACCAGACCTGCTCACGCGGCTTGTTTCGTCAAAACTGCTGTTCAATCTTATGCGCCCCCCGGAAGCGAGAGATACCTTGTCCCCCACCCACCACGCAGCGCGTTGTATGAAGGCCCAGATTTTCTCTTGGACCTCATCTTCGTCTGCTCGAGATGACGGCCCATTCTCTGCCGCCTCGGCCTTGAACTGATACTTGAGACAGTCCTTGACGGTTACGAGACCAAGGAGTCTGCCGCGGTGCTCAATCAGAATCACCCGCGGCCCGATCTTGCGGAACAGCTCCATAACCGTCTCGAGCGGCAAGCGAGGATGCACGGTAACCGGCGTCGGGTCCACGAATCTGCTAAAGTCGACAGTAGACCCGTTGCCCACAAAGCTGGCCCTCCTAGCATGCTCTGCAGGCGTAATTGGCGTCACTGCGTTGACGTCGCTCGGCATAAAGTTACATTTGGCCGACGGGCTTATTTGTCGTTCGCGCTGGGCCCGGTCGACAGCATACCGCAACTCCGTCCTCCCAATGAATCCCACCAGGTTACGGCCACGTCGAGCGTTGTTACTGCTCTCTGCTGTACTGGTGTTCTCCTCGACAATTGGGAAGCCTTGATAGTTATCCTTGGCTAGTAATCGCTCGACCGACTCCATGGTCATGCCCGTGACGGGTATGGTATCCAAGTCGGAGGTCATGGCAGCCGATACAGGCAGGCCGAGGTTGTGCTCCTCCTTGTTGTCCAAGAAAGGGAAACCGTTGAACCAGATCATACGGTCGGCGATTCCTCCATGGCCAAGTCGATCGCTCACCATTTTCGTGATTCCCACAACAATCATCGTTGGCAATATGTAATCCAGAGCTCCCGTCAGCTCAAACATAATTACAACGACCGAAACTGTGATGTGCATGATGCCACTGAGCGCAGCGGCAGCACCGAGAAATGCGTACGTTCCGGGGGTGATGCAAGGTACGTCGGGTGCACAACTCGAGAAGAACGAACTGCTCGGGAAGGACTCCTGAAGTGCCTGCACCACGATGCCAATGGTGCGGCCAAACAAGGCACCAATGGCCATGGATGGCACGAAGATTCCGGCGGGCACCTTGCAGCCATATGAAATGATGACGAGACCAGTTCGCAAGATCAAGGCGATCAAGAGTGACGTGATGTTCCACGCTCTGTTCTTGGCCTCGCAAAGCCCATGGTAGTCCTCGGCACCCTCACACTCGAGAAATAAAATCTCCATGCTCTCCGTCATCTCTATCCGTAGAAACGCATTGGGAAAGCAGAGTATGGCCGTGATGAACGCCAACAAGGACGCCTCCATGATGGGATACTCCTTGAGATACTTCTTGCGGAACGCAGCCACCCTGAGGTTCCACTTGATGACAAATGCGCCGTACAAACCGCCAAAGATACCAAGGATGGCAAAAAAGGCAATCTCAAAGAAGTGCCATGTACGATCGTAATGGACTTGGAACATGACCAACTGGCCAGTTCGAAATGGGTTCATGGCAGCCAACACTGAAGTGGCTACGAGGGCACAGAAATAGCTGCGCCACAGCGTCTTCAGGGGAAAATAGCTAGACATCTCCTCTAGGGAGAAGAGCACCCCACCGATCGGGCTTCCAAAAGCAACAGCCACTCCAGCTGCTGCACAAGCGCTGAGGATCTCCCGCGTCTTGGATGCGTTGCTCCTATATTTGGCGAAAAGCCGCGATATAACGTTGCCCGTACACACAGCGTAGTGCACGCTAGGTCCTTCCTTGCCGACCGAGAGCCCAGACCCGATAGTCAGGGGCAAGCCAACAGACTTGATCAGAAGCGTCCAAGAGCCTAGGAAGCCCTTCATGACAAAGCCAGCAATGATGCACTTGATTTCTGAGATTCCAGAACCGGCGGCATATGGCGCGTAAGATTTGACCAGCGTCGCTGCTGTGCAGGCAAAAATGGTCTGGCGCGTAGGGCAAAGGTATGATTAGTACATGACAGCGCAAGCAGCTGCTTGCAGGCTTCAGGAAGCATGACATGCTGCTGCCCCGTTACAGGACGGCGGAAGCGGCACATACCGCGAATATAATATAAATGATGTAGTTGATGGGACCAAAGCCTGTCCATGGTTGCCAGTCATTGCATCCTGTGTCCTCACGTTCTAGATCAGCACCGTCACTCGTCAAAGCAGTACATGCGACTATGTCGGATAGAACCCACCGTTATCCTCTCCCCAACAGCAAAAGTTCTCGTTCAAGTAGAATGCTGTCTTGCAATGGCCCAACTTTATGTCGGACAACCACTCGGAGACAATGTTGAGAAAAGCGGCGTTTAACCCAATAGCGACGCCTATAATCGTCACTACAATCCAGCCCTGGGCAGCCTCGTAGGACTCAGCGGCCCAGCTCCTCCACCCGACGTAGCTGTTGTCATAGACACTGGCTTGTCGGCGCTTCCGTCGTGCTTTTCGCCGTAACCGCTCCTGAGCGGCATCCTGAACCCAATCTATCGGTCACGCAACGGTTAGCGACATGAATCGCTACGGTAATTCGCACAGGCCGATAAGATACCTATTGTTGTGAAGTCCTGGGGCAGAAGTTAGTCGGTCGAGTTTGGAGAATCGGGGNNGGGTGATGCAGGGGTGGCAAGTTGGACAAAGCGCACCTCATATCTCTTGATCTCGGCGATCTCCTGTTCAATTTGACGCTCAACAGCAGCACCTTGTACATCAGCATCTTCGACTTGATCCGCATCTGGCAAAGACGTCGACAATGCGGCGTTTAGGGTAGGACGCCGCGAAGGTTGGCGAGGAGCTTGGGACGAGTAAGAGGATGTTCTCGAGGTCATGTTTGCTGCGAGATCGTGGGCATGGCAGCCGCAAGCCTGCCCTCGGCCTTTTAATCGAAGTGAATCGCAAACAATGAGCTTTGTTATCGCATAACCCCATTCAGAAGCTTAAGCCCGTGTTCCTTGCCGCTGGAGTGTACGTATCGGTGTCGGGTAAATGGGAGGTGCGTCTCGATTGAGACCGCTGATGCAACCCCCCAGAATGTTGCGAGCCAACCGGGTGTCACCTCGCTCTACTTTACGTGTCGCTGACAGCAATGATGGGGTTAGGGTTGTCCAGCGTTAGCTCCCAGTCATGCCTACAGCGTCTTGATCAGGTTTGATTCGAATATCTGATAATATTACAGTTGACTTTTAAATAAAATCACTGCAAAAAATAATTACAGCAACATCTGGTGACGAATTGGCTTGAGCCATAAACTAAGCTGTCTGGACTCGATGCCGCCCTCGCTGGCATGAGAGTTTGCGCAAGGGGTGTTACCTGAGGACTTGGACTTATGCAAATTGACTGGTGGGGCTACTGGCTCAATCATTGTCGCGTCGAGCGCGTTGTTCCTAATTACTGACGTCTACCTGAACCTCAACCTCAACCTCTGTCCCCACTTGAATCCCCAAAGGCCTACTCTCTCGTCTTGACAAACTATAGGATCCGAGCCGAAGTTAAATCCATTATCAAGAGCAATCGATCATCCTAAAATCTGAACCGGGTTTCTTCACCCCTACCATCTCACCTTAAAGAGGCTTACCTATATTCGGACTGCTTGTTCTGCTTGACGTGGTGACAGTGCTGATCGTGAACCTGAACCACGAACCCAGCCAAACTCTGTGAAAATGCCTTACAACACAACGGCCATACCTCCTCGGCGGGATCCGACCGGCCAGACTCAGCTGCCTTGTAAGCCTGAACCAGGACTCACCATAAAACTTCCCGAGGCATCGTAGCCTATTCTCTTGACTGACCACGTGATTATCCAGTGACGAGGGTGAAGAAGATCATAGCACAGGACCAGGACGTACAAATGTGCTCGAATAATGCAGCGTTCATCATTACACTTGCTGCGGTTTGTCTGGCCCTGTCTTTATAGTTACCGCGAGGCCATACCTTGCTAAATGCCCAGCTTATTTAGGAACTGTTCGTTCAGCACCTCGCCACAGAGGCTCATAACATGGCCAAGATGGACCGCAAGCCCAGGCGGAATATCCAGTACAAGGATTTTGGTATGTCGGAACGAACGAGATGCCACTGCAGCTTTGGACCATCTGCTAAAAAGTCGACAACCAACAAACAGCAAACGCGGTAGCGCATCAAGAAAACCTCGAGTTCTTGACAGACGTCGTGCCCAAGACGGTTGCGTTCAAAGACATCAAGGACCGCGCATCTAACACGCAGGCCCGGCTCAGAGGCGAGAAGCCAGCCGCTGATGCCGAGCCGCCTGCTCTATTGCCCAATGGCAAGAGGCAAAAATCGCTACTGAACGGAGACGAATCGGTAATCAGTAACGGGTTCAGTCACGGAAGGCACAGCATCCTATCCGAAGACGATCCAAGCAGGCAGTTGGAGTTAGAGATGAGGCAGGCTGGTGGTGGCCGGGACCAGGACCAGGATGTCGATATGACTGGCTAGTGGCAAGTCCGGTGTACGAGTTCCGGAACGGACTATTTGTAATGTTCAAAGCACATAGGGACAGCGGAGTCGCATAGAGATGGAACTTCAATCAATCCACTATCGAAGTCAACAAGATTATGTACTTCAGCATTTGGCTTGGTATCAGGCCTCTAGTCGAACCCCACTGCAAAACTTTTTCGAGACTGTGTGTGAAAGACAAACATAGCATTGGCAAGATAAGCCAGTAACTCCTTGTCGATGCGCCAACCCTCGGGTAGTATGCTCGTTTTTTCACCAGTATAATTCAGGTTGATTCCATAGTCAAAATTCATTCCTCCATCATGTCGCTCGCGTGGATGCCGGCCGGTAACCTTCCTTCGTTCAGCTCCTTCTCCAACCTTAAGATCTCGTCCAAACTCTTTGCATTCTTGATGCGCTCCTGCAGCCTCTGGCGCTCTTCGTCTGTGAGCTTGATGCGGGAGAGCTTTGAGCCGGCCGTTGATGGCGCATTGGCCGTCTTGGTAGTCTTGTCCAAGGAACTGGATTTGGTTCCAAGGATCTTGAGGAACAAAATATGTTAGACTGCGGCTCGTGGGCATGAAGGCCATGCAAAACCCCATGGCTGCATCTCTGCTTACCTTGAGAGCAAGCTCTGTAGGCTCAGCCTCAGTGCCAAATATTTCTTTGGCGTGTTCCCGTTCCACCTGCTTGACCTTTTGATAGTCGAGAAACCGAACACTAGGGCACCTCCAAAGAATCCAGTAGCGGTAGTTCTATCGCGGTAGCAAAGTTAGAAAACAAACACCGATATCTCCAGCAAACAGAGCACAGCCCAAGGCAACAAACCTCCTTCTTCGCTACAGGGTTGTCCATCAGCACCAAATGCGTCAACTTCTTGAAGCCCCTGAGCGGATCGAGGTCTGCCAGCTCGCTCAGGTTGTTGGATGCCAGCTGCAGATTCGTGAGGTTCGGTATCGCATTGGCCAGCGTGGGCTGTATGCTGACAATGCGGTTCCTGGCGAGGAGCAGCGTCCGTATGCGGGGCGACAGCGGGAAGTTACCCAGGGTCAGTATGTCGTTGTCGGTAAAGTCGATGGCATCTTGCGGACCGGCGACACCCAGGTTCTCAATGGCGGGTATTCGATGTCCTAAAGGTTCGGCGGCGGCGCGGAAAGAGAGAAAGAGGCCGAGATATCAATTCTGCCCTCGCACTCGTCAAAGTGTAGCATCTGCTCTTTTCGGGACGCACATACCTCGAAGGTCGAGCTCTCGCTCCTTCAGAGGGTTCAGGTAGGAGAGGGAGTGGTTGATGAGGTCTGCATTGAGCCTCATGATGGGCGGTATTATCTTCCCGGTCTTTACCTGCGGGAATAAATAGGAAAAGTATGCCTTTTTGCTATGTCTACAAAAAGAAGATTATTCGCCGTTGCCGCCGTTGACGCATGGGTTGTCGCGTCCAGGTATCTTTAGCACGTCGCGGTGTAATGCGCCGGGCGGTTCAAGTGGCGGCGGGATGAAAGTTCCCGTCCCGCTCACAAGCCCTGGAAGTAGCGTGGAGAAAATTGTGGGCGATAAGGCTGCCGGGCGTACGATAAGCTGCTCTTTATAACAAGCCCAGGGTACCTTGGCAAGCGGGGGTAAACAAAAAAGAGGAACTCCAGACTACCTCAATTCTGAGTTGGTCTAAATCATTGGACCCATGGTTTGGGATGCAGGGTAAGGTGACCACCCAGTTCATTTCGAAATGGATATTCGAAGTAGTCTGGACTGGGTTTCAGCAAATATAAACGTATGAAGATAATCTAGTCTTTGGAAATACCGCTTGGACTCTACGGTATCAATTCAGTGCTCTGGGCTCAGAGATGAACAAAGCCCCCTTCCCCTCCGAGTAAACAACTCGTCTCCAAGGCGGCCTATCTAGCTTCTTCTCTCGCGCCCAAGTCACCAAGCTCTGGGATGTCCTCATCGTCTTTATCCTCTGCGGGAAGCACCACGTCGACCTGCGGGATTGCTTCGTACTCGGCCCCGTTACTTGATGCCGCAGCTCCACTCGGGGAACTCTCGTCCTTGCGTCCAATGATGACATTGCCAGCAACCAGCATTGAAGCGCCAAGCCACCAGAGAGGCGGAAGCGATTCGGAAAAGATGACCAAACCAAGCAGTGCAGTCAAAACAAAGTTGGAGGAGGTGTTCATAATGGACACCTGAGTCGTTGAATTTCCTTTAGCAAGTGCCTGAGTGAAGAGTGTCCACATCTGTCATGGTGCAGCAATGTCAGCAGCTTGTTAGTCGATGACAAGTGTGGTCCCGCATGCCCTCGGATTGTAGGAGTAGAAGTCGGCATGCTGTTTGCCGAATGAACCACGAAGTTTCCTGTCCCAGCACCCATTAATTGCGAGGGGAGGCTTGAAACTGTAGAAGGTATATTGAAACGCAATGGAACTTACCACACCGTTAAAGACCAGATTCAGACCAAAGAAACCCTTGAAAAAAAAAGGTCAGCGTCACACTCGACCATGGTCATCGTGGAACCGAGTGAAGAACCTACAGCTCGTAGAACAGCTTCAACTATGCCTTCAACTGCGGACATGCCAAGCACTCGTGCTATACTTTGAGAGAAGCTCGAAGTGAGTTCGGTGGTAGTTCTGGTCATCAATGTGAGTAAATCATACCACATAAGTATCAATACGAATAGACCAGAGCTGAATTATGATAGCCGGTTGGCATAACGAGTGTATTTTACACAGCGATATCCACGACAACACCAACAACAACAACAGATGCTTTCACTGCCGCAGCGGCTACCTACACACATCTCTTCAGTCAGGGCAAAAACCTTTACTCACAACTTAGCCATTACTCCGTTCAGTGCAGCGCAAGCGCCACTCGCGACGGCGTATAGAATCCATTTGTTACGATGACTCCAGGTCATGGTGGTCGGATGCTGCTCGCCGGCCGCGTTGGATTCTGGTCCATCGCTCGCGAGCAGCGGGCTTTGTTCCGTAGCAGCAGATTCCATCGCTTTTTTATAGGCGTCGGTAGGATCTGCAGCGGCTGTCGTCGCAGCCTGTTGGCGTCGACGGAGCATGGGGCTTGGCTGTGTTGTGCGTGGTGAAAGGTCCCAATGAGAAGTCGGACTCTGCCAACGTGCTCCAGCGAATGTGGCTATGTCTGGTTGAGGTTTGGACAAGGGCGTCACCCAGACTGAGTGGGGAAAAGCAGGCCCCTGTAACGACGTCCTTGGAGCTTATAAACAAGGAGGAAAAATAAAATAAAATAAAAAGCGCTACAAGCTCGAATGGGTGTGATAGATATCTGGGTTGTTTTGCATGACCTGACAGCCGGGCTACTACTGTACATGTTTCGAAGCAAGCTTGCCCCTGGAAATCGTGCAAGATCCGACTAGTGTACTTGATCCCCACTGGGCTGAATGACAAGGATGAGCGCGTGTCATTCCCAAAGGTGCCCGGCATGACACGAAAGACGTCACCGTACCTAGGATCCATATTCAACGGATATTCCTTTCACAATATCAGCAATGCAAAGACCCTAAAAGCACTACACAGGGGCCTGTGTTGAAATGGTGAGCAGACTTCTTAAAGTGTCATAAACAAATCGAAGCTAGTTCGTCCCAATTGTGCAATAGCTTAAGCAGGGACTAGGAGAATGTGGTTCAGTCCTTGGAAATACTTGAGAAGCTGTTCTGTGGGTTATTACTGGTCACAAACTGGGAATCCAGCCTGTTGATTCTGTTCTAAGTACGGATGCAAATATCAAACCCATAAGGAAAAAGAAGAAAATAAGGTCTGCCCAAGTAACGCCATCCTACCGAGCGCCTTTAAAAGTGTATGATCCAGAACGCCGCTCGCCTCCATCAGCGGGAATCGCAAAATGATGAGCCAAAAAGATAAGTAACCATGCACAGGAACTGCAGAAACTCTGGAAAAAGCAGCCAGTTCCTTCCCATCTCCTCCAATATATGTATAGTACCATAGGCGACGTTGTCAATTCACTCGCCACCAGTCACCATCCTCCTCTTTAACATCGGGCGAGTCCTCACGCTTCAAGTGGGCGTTCTGATACAGCGTCGGAGCTGCAGCATAGGGCAGACGTTCAATCTTGAACTCAGGCTCCTCCATCTTGCTCTTGGCGCCACTCTCCGACTTGGATGCTTTCTTCGGTCTCGCCTCTCGCCTACGTGGCGACTTGACTTGCGGAACAGATGTACTCTAAGCATCTGTTCCAGGGCGTTTGGCATTGCAACTAACAATCTTGACTTTGTCGGCCTGGATGGTCTGATTACCACCATCCAGCTTAAAGTTGATATTCTTGATCACAAAGGTCCATACGTCGTCGCAAAAACGGTAGTTGTCGAGAGCTCCCTGTAAATGTAGAATGGTTGATGAGTTGACGTGGACATTGAGACCGGCGCGACACGTAAGAGATTTGCACATATGGGATGAACTGATACCTTAAATTGAAGCCTGGCTTTGACTTTCTCTTGTAAAGTCTCGGCCACGACACGATCAAAATTAGCCAGAATCTTCATGGCGAGTTGAGGATTGATACGGTCATTCGTAATGAGATCGTCCAGAGCATCTGTGAGACATATGCCCAGACTGTATTCAGAGAGACGATCAGGTTAGCAGGCTTCTTCAAGGTGTAGCATGTGTCCATCGGCTGGATTTCAGCAGATCGTCTGTCAAATGTCAAATGTACCTAGTACGGCGGTAGAGCTCATAGAAGGTCTCTTCTTTCTTGGTAGCCATGATTGCTGCTATAATCTCAACCGCCGCCGATGGGTTGAGTTGAGTTGATAATGGTGATGATTGTGAGGCCGACGGTATTTATAGGATTCATGAGGCGAACCTCCAACGTCACAGCCAGGCAGACGTGCCAAAATATTGATGCCTGAGGCTTCAGTTCTTGCGATAAGCCTTATCGGGGTAGTTTCGGAGGGTGTGATTACAGCATCAAGTACCCACCCACCCTACCAAAGCAGGTGCCTCGAGCCCCAGCCTGGACAAGCGACCGAATCCCGAGATGCAAGCGATGACGGCGTCGCCTTGTTCAAACAACAGACTAACAACGCGAACAACAAAACCGTCAAAATGAGCTTAACTTATGGACTCGGGGGGACTGGGTCTGCCCTCGCTGTCGTAGGAGCATGTGAGTGGATAATTATTTCATGATTTTTGCGTGCTGTTGACGTGCGCATTTGCTAACAGATTCTCACCTGAGCTTCTAGACATGCTCTTCACTGGCAGTGGTGAATCTTTCGACGTACGCGAGACCAAGTCGACCCTTTCATCATAGACGACGTAACAGACGCTTACTTTGCACGAAACAAAAAAACAGGTCGGCGCTTTCATTGAAGATATATCGCCTTTCGCGTGGGCAAGCTTAGGCATTTCGCTATGCATCGGATTGTCCGTTGTTGGAGCTGCTTGGTACGTAGCTACTCGTGCTCTCAGGACCGATGATCTGTCAAGCTCTGCTTTCTCCGAGAGAATGAGGCATCTGGGAGCTTTGCTCTTGGATTAATCAATAATCAGGCATCGCGTCCAAAACTCTCAAACAGTAGCTAACAACAGCTGCATCGTCACAGGGGCATCTTCATCACAGGCTCCTCCATCCTTGGCGGTGGTGTCAAGGCTCCTCGAATCCGGACCAAGAACCTGATCTCAATTATTTTTTGTGAAGTGGTCGCCATCTACGGAGTGATCATGGCCATCGTCTTCCAGGCCAAGATCAACGCCCTCGACCGCACCGGCTACTATTCCGCCAACGCGTATTATACCGGTTATGCCCTCTTCTGGTCAGGCCTGACTGTTGGCATGTGCAACCTCATCTGCGGCGTCGCCGTTGGAATCAATGGCAGTGGTGCTGCGTTGGCCGATGCTGCGGACCCTACTCTGTATGCCCGCCCTTTTTAACAGATCTCACAAGCTGCAAGGACCTTCGACTGACTTCTAACAATTTTGACCATTAGATTCGTCAAGATCCTCGTGATTGAGATTTTCAGCTCTATTCTCGGCTTGTTTGGACTAATTGTTGGTCTCCTGACATCGGGCAAGGCCAATGACTTTGGAAGCAGCGGATGAAAAACACATCTCAGTCTAACTACTCGTTGAACCCGCCGTGTCGCTTCTGCAATCTCATAGGCGGGCTTGCCACAGAGGTATGTGGCACATGTGCGTTTGTACAACTAGTATCTGCCTTTTTGTAAAATAGCAGAATATCATCACATTGAGCGAGCCGCATTATAGTTGGCTTTGCCTTCAAAGTGGCGCAGGGGGGAAATTAGGTTTTTGCATAAGGATACCTTGCCGGCATAGGAAACACATGGAAACACATGTTAAAAGTAGACACGATACAGTCTGCACCTGTACAAAATGACGTTATTTATTAGCCGGGCTTCCAGCCGTTACGGGCGATGAATCAAGTGTTTCCGTGAATGGCGCCCATCAACAAAGCAACTATTTGCTCCCCCTTCTTCATCGAGCCAGCCCCTTTCGGGAGGCACAGGAGCGCGTTGGCACCCTTTAAACTCCCGACCTTGGAACTCCGTTGCCCGCCAGTACTATTCGCCCAGAGCAAGCCATCTGTCCCGATAGAGACTACAGCACGGTGGTACTCTGGCCGTGCCTTGTCGAGCGGGAAATCGTGCGCCAATGTCACGGGGACTTTGGGCAATCCAGCTGTTTGCAACCCGGAGAAACGGTGAAGTGATGGCAGGACAAATATATGAAAAGTCACAAGGGCCGACGCAGGATTCCCCGGAAGCGAAAATATGACCTTTTGCACCCGCTCGCCCGAGTTGTCCTTGACAGGGACCGTGGCAAAAGTGGTGGGCTTTCCAGGCTTCATAGACACGCGGCCGAAATGAATGGTTCCGCCAAGGGACCGCTCGATAGTCGGCTTGAGCAGATCGAGCTCACCCATGGATACACCACCCGTGGTGATGACAACATCGGCTTTTCTCAGGGCGCTCCTCAACGTCTCCTCGAGGCGGCCCGGCTTGTCCGTCTCGATGCCCATGTCGATAACCTCGTAGCCCCAATGTCTAGCAGCCGCAATGAGGGTTGGTCGGTTCGTATCTCGAACCTCGCCCATCCGTAGCTCTCCTGGCCGGTCATGCTGAACGATCTCATCACCGGTCGACAAAACCGCAATGGTTGGACGGCGAAACACTTGCACCTCGTCAACTCCAACGGCAGCGAGCGAGCCAATCTCTCCTCCAGCGGCCGAGACTTGTTCGTACTTACGTAGCACGATAGTGCCCTTTTCTATGTCGCTCCCCACCTCCCTGATATTTTCACCCTCCTTGACACCCTCTGCCAGAATTTCTACCTCCTTCTCCTCGTTGCCATCGTCCGTTTTAGTCTTCAGCACAGTGTCCTCAACCATGATCACTGCAGTCGCTCCCGGCGGCAGGGGCGCTCCGGTTGTGATCCTGGTGATTTCACCCTCCTTGAGAGGAGGGACTTCACCTGGAGAGGCATGTGATACCGAGACCACGGGGAAAACGCCACGCATGTTGCCATCTTTGGGCACGACGACAGCATACCCGTCGACGATGCTGGCTCTAAAAGCCGGTACATTCTCCTTTGCCTTTACGTCCTCGGCCAGCACTGCACCCACGAGGTCACTGCTGACTTTGCGCATCTCGGTAGTGGGGGCTGGGGTCTGCTTTTGAATTGCGTCCAGGGCTTCGTCAACCGACAACATTGGGTATGGTGATTCGCGATGTCGACGAGTTGGTCCCAGATTGGGGTCATTCGACATTGGGTTAGAGTCTGGCTGTGTGTGCCGAACTAGGTTCCCGTGACCATGATGGTGTTGGTGGTGGTGGTGCGAAGACCTTCCTTGTTGGCTTCCACTGGCCGAAACTCCAGCCTCCTGCTCCAACTTTTTCACTCCTCCCGAGTGCAATTGACGCGAGTTTGCCCCGGAGGCTTGTATGCAAGCATGTGGCAGGAGTTTAATAACGGCTTGAAGATTCTCCTTGGCCCCCTTTGGAGAACCGGGAAGAGTCACGATGATAGTCCCCTTTCGAACTCCGGCCACAGGCCTGGACATCATGGCAACTTTAAGCTGTCAGCAACGAGAGAAAACGACAAGAGGAAGCACTAAAAGGAGCAGCTTACAGGGAGTAACATCTAGTGACGCTGCGATCATGCCATGGACAAGCCCAGGAGCTTGCTTGTGCAGCAGTGCACTGACAGCCTGTTGATTGCAAGATAGAGGTCACTAACTTGGCCGTATAACATTTAAGACCAAGTCAAGGTTTTCAAATGGGCTGACAAATGAAATGCCGTCTTCGGGGCTGCATACCTCCGGTGTATGATCCTCTACAGCAAAGCCTGTCCCTCCAGTGGTGAGAATCAGGTTAACGGCGTCGGCCGTGTCGGTCCATGACATCACTTGCCGTTGGATGTCAGAAATAGAGTCGGTAACAATGCTTGTCTGAACGACATTCCATTGCCCGGCCCCATCTTTTTCAAAAACATCCCGTAGTATTGCGGTGGTTGCGTCGGTTGAACGGTCTCGAGCTGCCGTTGTTGAGACAACCAAGATGGCTGCTTTGAGGGGTTGTTTGGACATTATGACTTGGACGAAATGCCGCAGCTTGTGTGAGGTATTATAGTATGAATAGGATCACCAGAAAATTACCCAATCAAGGCAAACTATCACTTTGAACTATGATGTAAGTTTGATTGTAAAAGAGTTCGTTCTCCCAGCTAGGGAAAATCAGTCTACCAACAGAGGTAGGGTGCATGCACCTGGAGGTAAGGTACGTCAACTTGAGCGGTCCATGGAATAACCTGTTGATAATATACTGTAACCTCCATAAATTGAACAATAATAAGGGCTGTGAGGGGAAGCTGCTCCCTAAGTTGGGGTAGCTCAAGCATGGATCTTAACCCTAACCCAGCAGCAAAAAATCCCTACATCGCCCCGACAATCAATTGCGACTCCCAACTCACCAGTCCAACACAGTAAATATCTCATCACATCAACTTTGAGACTGTCAATAAGTCGTCGCGCAGAGGCCATAAGGACGTCATGGTTCGTATTAAGGAAAGATATCTACTAGTCAATATCCTCTACCCCGACGCGCTCAAGGATGTCAAACCCAACGAACCGGACCTCGCCGTCCTTCACAAGCCAACGACGAATGACTTGACACCCCAGGCTATCCTGAGAGCCATTAGGGAACAGGTCAGAGTATTGTTTGGAGATTATGGCTCTGGTCTTATTGAGCGAAACCTCTTGGGTAAGTTTGGCATAATTTTAGGCTTCGCGACGCGTCCTGGCTTCCGCGTGGGATTTTCCTTAATCTGACCTACTTTATAGTCAAATATTTGTCCAATGCCACTTCAACCTTCATCCTTCGTGTCCATCGGGAGCAATATCGCCTCGTGTGGGCTGCCCTGACTTTTATGGATGACCTCCCCATCAAGAACGGGCAAACCTGTACTTTTCGTGTTGTTCATGTCGGAGGCACGATGCGTAAAGTCGAGACGGCGGCCATTCGACGGCACAAGGCGCTGAAGCTCGCCGTCGAAAAGCAAATGGCTGGCAAAGAGTCCGACGTGCTGGATACTCTATTTGGTTCCAGTGACTCTGCCCAGCGTACGCAGGGTGTGGTTCTTAACGCTGAAGATGACAATGACAGCGCCGCCGAAAAGGATGAGGGAGAGGACGAGGACGAGGGCTGATATTCGCCGGAATCTATGACTGATTCCAGGGTTGCCGTCCCAGCCTTCACTTCTTTGTCCGAGTCACTGTAATGCCACTGTCTGGGAACCGAGCACCTGGGCCTCCCATCAAGCCGTCATCGTCCTCTTCAGCCGCCGCTGCCTCGGCTTCGGCCATGGCTTCTTGGGCCTTGACTTGTTCCTCCCATTCACGCCGCTCCATCTCGTCATAAGCCTCTTTGTTATCGATCCAGCGCTCCTGAATATCCTGGACATCCATCAGGGAGCCCTCGTTGCGCATGGCCACCTGCCAAACGGTATCGTTCGCTCCCTCGGCCCCACCAAATACATACCCGTTGGCACGATCGAGCACCCGGAGCAGATGCATCATACTTTTCTTGTTCTCGACGGCCAAGACCTCGAAGCGGACGAGTCCAAAGTCTTCAATCAAGTTTGCGACGGCTCGGTTTAGCCTGGCAAACTTTTCACTGCGTAGCGAGGGATTCTCTGCCTCGAGCTCGGGGAGGAGGTACGAAAGATCTTGGACCTCGGTATAAAAGTCGAGGTTAAAGGCGAGTCTGTCATAGGAAGAAACCTTATCGATCTTGGTGAGGACGTTGACATGGGAAAGATCCATCTGGAGCATGGCGCGCAAAGCGAGGAGGAGATTCGAGATGTACAACGATGGTTGAGTGAGGCAAATGCTGTCCGAGAGGTGAACAACCACAAGCTACAGCGAGACAATTTGATCTGTCAGCCGCTGTCTTTACGGGACTTCATGCCACCCGCGTCCCCACGGGGTAAATGATGGTGGACAAATCACGTACTCTGTAGCCGAGCTTTTGTAACTTGAAGAAGATATTGCGCAATGAATTGTGATGTGTGTACAGCTCGACCTGGCCCGGGCAGTCGAATAGTATGTAGTCGTCCCCAAGCTCTTTCAGACCCTCTTCCAACCACTCAAAATTATGCTCCAGCTCTTCAATAGCGTAGAGGATGCCACCGTTTGGCCCCAAGTTATCGTCTCCCATGATTTCCTCCAGTGTGACGAGATTCCGGATGTCTAGGGCACACGGATAGCTTGTATGGTCATTGGCCGGGTCAAGGTTTACTACAGAACAGGCTCTCCCTATTGCGCCTAGAAATTGATGCACTTTAAGGTTGACGCGGTTAGTCTCCTCTTTGATCAGCCAGCTCGTAACAGTGCACTGAACCTGACTTACTCCCATCACAGTAGGTGCTCTTCCCAGCGCCGGGAGACCCTACTACTAGCTGTGCAAAAGGCATGATTACAAAAGTATATTTTGTAGAGTGTCAAAATTTCGTGCAGTTTGACGACGACAACTTCTTGCGCATCTGCACCTGGTCGGTCCTTCAGACACGATTTTCAAGCGCGGGGCGATGTTCGATCGCTTTCTAACGGGAACCCTGAACAAGTTGCGTCAGAGGCAGGCCCACCGAAGCTCTTTTACCTACCCTGCAGGCACAACGACCTTGACATCGGGGCAACGGGTCTGTTATCACCATGTGACAGCCAAAACCCAAGAGAGGCGATAACGACAGCCCAAGCTTCCATCTCCATTGAGCTCCCCACGGGCCCGTTAACGACGCGGTCTGCAGCAACAGAACAGACGTGACTAGAGCAACTCATCTAATCTCCAGCAACAAAACACCACTCCCCTCCCCCTTACCATGTTCACTTTTTATTATTGAAACACAATTGTGACCCTTTGCCCACATTCACCATTTGCATCCAGCAACCCGCCCACCTCTGCTGCAGATAAGAATAAAACAATTGAAAATGTTCGAGGCTGAGCCGGCGCCGGGCGACTGCCCAACCGCCATGAAATTTGCGCCTAGCTCTCGCAAACTTTTGGTGTCATCCATGGATGGAAACATCTACTTGTATGAGGTGCAGGGTGAGGGGGAGGATGCGAGCGCGCCCCTCGTACGGCAAATATCAATTGGCTGTCCGGTCTTGGACGTCACGTTCGGAAGCGACGACAAGGAAGGTTTCTGCACGGGGGCGGATTCTACCATCAAGAGGTACGGGATCTGAGATCACAGCAAGTAATTCGCTGCTGTAATCATGTTAACGCTGCATTTAGGATTGACCTTGAGTCGGGGGATGTTACAGTTGTTGGAAAGCATGAGAAGCCAGCGAGGTGTATAATATACAGCCCCGAGTATTGTGAGTAGCATATGGATGGATTGAGTTTTTCTTCATTGAATTCTAACACTAACATCATTCAGCAATACTGGCGTCCGGCTCCTGGGACTGCACGTTGCAAATATGGAATGCAAAGGACCTGTCCAAAGACCCCATCATCGTACAGCTGCCAGTCAAGGTGCACGCTATGGCTGCAAGCAAAACAAAACTTGTCGTTGGCATGCACAACCGCATGGTGCAAATTTTTGACCTGCCGGCCATAGCCAAGCTTCTCGAATCCGGAGCAAGCGGCAGCGAGAGTGGCTTGAAGCCGTGGCAGCAGCGCGAATCTTCCCTCAAGTTTATGACGAGGGCCATTGCATGTATGCCCAATGATGCCGGCTACGCGACCAGCAGTACGGAGGGCCGTGTTGCCGTCGAGTTCTTTGAGGACTCGGCCGAGGTTCAGGCTCGCAAATACGCTTTCAAGTGCCACCGTGGGCCTGACCCCAAAGACCCAGACACGGAGCTCATTTACCCGGTTGACTCGCTGGCTTTCCACCCAGAGTACCTGACCTTTGTGTCTGGCGGTGGTGATGGTCAGGTGGCGCTATGGGATTCCGAGGCCAAGAGGCGTATGAAGATCTACCCGATGAACGGAGGTTTGGCAGCGCGTACGCTAGCCTTCTCAGCCGATGGAAAATTTCTAGCCATAGGCACATGCCCAGGCTTTGAGGACACCATGGAGAACTACAGCGGTAAGGGACAATCCCACGTCCTGATCCGCGAGCTCAGTGAGAAGGAGGTTAAGCCCAAGCCGAAGAAGTCAAAATGAGCCTTTGCGGGTGGGTTCTGTCGAGAGGCTGGGGACTCAAAAAGCTTGCAGTTTGTTTGATGTACATATAGCGGAGAAAGGCTACTTGTTTGGGAAGCTGTGAATAATACCCCTGAGTCAAGATGATCTCCTGTGTGCTGGCTTGCTAGAACGCAACATACCTGGGGAGGCATGGACGGTGACCTATTGCCCCAGGCCAGTTTGCGACTCTCCAGTGCAGTCAAGGCGGATATACCCCCGCTGCGCGTAGTAGCTCCGATTGGTTTGCAAGAAGACCACGTTCCATGGTGACGAACGATGGGCTATCTCATGCACAATGGTTATGGCATTTCGGCGATCGCCACAACGGACCGATTCCACATTGCAGCCTAGACCATGCACCACACCATAACTCGTATACCCCCAACATATCGGACGATCCAGCCCCTATGAATCTGCACGGAGAGTGTCTGGGGTAGATGCCCGGCCGAGCCTCAATAGATCTGTGTGGAATGTGGGGGTGGGCCACAAGGGAGGGGTTTCTTACCCCAAATTCCTTTCCCCTCATTCTACTTGCGCGGTTCGGCAGATGTAATCCTTTGTTTTCAGGGGAGGGAAGCATTCAAGCTGCTTAGTTAGGGTCTCGGTTCGGCTTGGCCAATGCTTTTACACTAAGTGGTAATTAGGCCGGATTGATTCGCGGTCGATCTCGGAGTTGCTTGGTCGTCTATGCTTGGTCCGTCTGCTTAACCGCATGTGTTTGACTATGAACACCGTGGTACACTGAAACTCTAGTCGGGAGGTGACTAATGCCTGCAACCTGTCGTGCTTGAATATGTTATCTTAAGACTTTTACATGGCGGTTTTGGTTATGACAATATAGCACCTCTACTTTGCAAAATCAAGTCGGATTTACTATGTCTGGTCGGTTGTTTACCACGATGCGTGAAGGAAATGGATCATGTCATGCTTTAAAAATTTCACTGTCATATTAAAGCTACTCTTTCTCTATGAACACCGGATACATCTATGAGAAGGGAACAACAGGAATAATGAGTGAACTTGGGTATTCGCCACCAAAATGTACTCGGTGCTCTCCCCTGTTGAGCTCATGTTCCGGGCGAGGACCGGAAAATGAGGAGTACTCGGCGATGCTAGGGAACTGTCCTCCAATCTGGGATGAAGATGCCTTGTTAGCAAGCATAAACACACAAAAAAAAATCCCAATACCAATTATTGGGCTTTTGTTCATAAGATGGGAGGGAAACAAAAAGTTGCAATATCACTTACCCTCACGCTGAGCTGCTCGCCGGCGTCAAAGTCAGTACCCATGGCCCAGATGCCAATCTCCAGCTTGACGACGGTACCAGGGTTGATCTTCTCCTGCTTCTCGTGCGGGTGGAAGGGGAACTGCGGATGTATGCTCTTGGAGCTATCGACGGCCCGCTGTGATGCCCTGAGGATGCCCATAGGGCCGAGGTGCAGGTTCAAACTGGCCATGTCCTTTTCAGGAATGTCTTCTATCCGCTCTACAGGCGCGGCCTTGAAAGGCATGTTGAGATGCATGAGCGGCTTTCCATCCTTGTCCTTTTTGCGGATGATGGCAAAGACGGTAAAGTCGTCGCGGGCGTCGCAGGAGACGTAAACGACGGCCTTGGGCAGGCCAATCAGACGAGACTTCTCGGCAAAGACGTAGGTGAACTCTGCAAAGCTGTTGCGGTCCTCTGAGTTGTAAGTGACACTGGCAGCCGAGGGTGTTGAGGCCGTGGCCAGGCCGCCGTCGGGCTGGAAGAACAGCTCCCTGTACTCTGTGTTGGGCACCGGAAAATCCGGGAGCACGATGTCGTCGATGGCTTCCCTGTTTCCGAACTGCAGTGCTGACCATCGCACCTTGGGCGTCTTTTCTTCCCATTTGTTGTCAACCTCCCTGAGGTAACGGTCGAAAAAGTCCCGCAGTTCCTCGTGGGCATGTTCCTCGCAGTACAGCTCGTACCACTCCTGCTTGCTGCTCCAGTGAATCCACTTTTGGTTGCCCGGAATCTCCATCCAGGCCCTGATGCAGCCCATGGTGTGGATGGTGCTGACATCTGAGCCACGGATGTAGGCTGGACACTTGATCTTTGTCATGTCGACCCGCTTGTCCTTCCAGTATTTGTTTTGCGTCGGCGACCGGCGGTACATTTCCGCAAAGTCTTCAAGACCCGAGTTGGGCTGTCCCCGTACGATGGCCTTTGCGATGAGGTCAAAGTTGCTCATGGAGAACCAGCCACCACGGCAAAACTGCTCACGGTACATGTCACCCATTCCCTCCCAAGGCGCAATGGCCTTGAGGGACGGGGGCTGTTGAGCCGCGATGAACCACTGCGCAATCGCCAATGCCGAGTTGCCAGCCATGCCGATGTTGCCGTTGCACCATGGCATTTTGGCAACGGCCTCGACCACATCATAGCCGTCCTCGGCATCCTGGCTGCCCATGACACAGATCTGGCCATCACTGTGGCCAGCGCCTCGGGTGTCGACGCTCACGATGGCGTAGCCCTTGGGGCACCACCAGGCGGGGTCCAGGCCCTCGAATTTCTCGAGTCCGCTGAGCCTGTCCTTGGGAACACAGCAGTGCCAGGTCGTGATGGGCAGCATGTCGAGGGCCGAGTACTTTTTGCCGTAAAAGGACCAGCTGAGAACAGCGGGGACCTTTTCTGTGGTGCCTGCAGGGCGGTACACGTCTACGTAGAGACGAACCCCATCGCGGACAACGACCTCGACGTCATGCTCGAGGATGATATCGCTGTCAAGAGCCTTGGCGCCTTGGGACTCGAAAGGTCTCGAGCCAGCCTTGAAGGTCTCGACTTTGCCTGGATGGAAACCTGTGTAGCCATTTTCGCCAACCTTGGGCTCGCCGATGCGCTTTGTGGCGACCTGAACGGGATTAGGCATACTAGTTGACAGGGCTTATGTGCAAGGAGATGTTTTGGAGGATGTGGGGTAGGGGGAAGAGAAGTACGAGTATGTCTTCTACTGTAAGTCTGGATGGCAATTGAAGCAACAGTCTCAACTAGCGCAAGTTGGCTTGGACAAGGGGGGGAATAAAGGAAACGAGCATGAACGGTTGGTCACTATGATTTTGGGGGGGCGATATCATCTCACATTATACTACAGCTTCTGCAGGCCCGGGCGAAGAGTGGATGCATCTTGATTGATATTGTGCTTTCCGTGTTCGGGTAGCAAAATCACTCTCGGCGTCAATGTGAACCGACCCGGGTGCAAGACCGGTGCTCCGAATGGGTCTCGGAGGGGTATATGTTGGAAATTTGCTTAGAGTTTTACATGTGGCTGGGTCTGGGCGGTTAAAATATGAACCGAATCTCAAGGACTACAACGTAATTACAAGCAGTGAGTGAATGGCTGGTGGAGACATGGACAGCCAGGAACAGGATACCGAGGAGAGGGATCTACAGTGGGACGAATCGGTTGAGATGGTGGAATTTTAGGGGATGCGGGGTTCTGCGGGGCCCCAGACTGAGTGATACATTGGTTGCGTACAGTAGTGGCTCGGCCCCGTCCAATTTGGACCGACCCAGCCGAAGTGGTAATAAGATCTATACTGTCAACTCAGCATCCCTGAGTCCGTTCAAGTGCTGCTGCCATCGGCTCGGCTCGGAATCTTCCAACGACATGCCCGTGACCACCGGGGCATAGTCCCCCATGAGCCCGGGGCGGCAAAACATTCTTGAGCTAGGTTATCTGCCGGAGAACGCTGCTGTAAATACTCTAATCATCTATTTATTACGGTCTGTTTGCCTCCTTTTCTTCCGTTCGCTGGAAAAGCGTCCATACCAGTATTCTTTGCACACCTCATAGCCTAGACCCAGAGGCTACATTGACATCTTTCTGAAGCCTCAAACCACACTCATATTACTTTGTTCACTAATCCAAAATGTCCACCACCACCACCACCACTACTACTACCACAACCACCAACTTTGCCGTTGACAAAGAGGCAAAGGAGCGGCAGGTCGCCACCAGGTTTGAAACCAAGGACCTCGTGACTTTTGATGAAAACATCGTCTATGGCGACTGGAGGGACGAGTTCCACAAGAACGGCTGCGTCTTGATCAAGGGTGTCATCACCCCCGAGAAGGCCAAATACTACGCCGACAAGCAAATCCAATGGCTGAAGAACTTTGAGCTTGGTTTTGACGAGAACGACCCCAACACATGGACCGCCGAGCACCTGCCCGTCAGCTTCAAGGGCGGCATGTACTTTGCATACGGCTCCACCCACGAGAAGATGGCATGGGAGGCTCGCAGCGAACCCGCCATTATTGACATTTTCACCAAGCTCTGGGGCACCAACGAGCTTATCAGCTCGTTTGACGGCATGAACATCTCTCTTCCAAACCGTAAAGACCTCAACTGGAGCCCATGGCCTCATTGCGACCAGAACCCCCGCCGCAAGGGGTAAGTTTTGGCAACGACTACTACCGTTCTAATGATGCCCTTGCTAACCCACCCCCTTATCTCTTTAGCATGCAAGCCGTGCAGGGTCTACTTAACTACTCCCCCAACGGTCCCAAGGACGGAGGTCTCATGCTCATGAAGGGTTCTGCCAAGCTCTTCAACGAGTTCTTCTCACACAAGCGCGAGTCTGCCGACCACGAGGACGCACCACCCCCTGAGCTTGAGTACATGGACCTCTTCCTCTTTAGCGAAAAGGACCTCAAGTGGTTCGAGGAACGCGGCTGCGAGATGTTCAAGGTCGACATGGAGCCCGGCGACTTTGTGCTGTGGGACTCGCGGACCATCCACTACGCCCGCCTCCCCGAAGGCAACCAGATCCGCAACGTCCAGTACATCTGCATGACGCCGCGAAAGTTTGCTGAGCCCGAGGCCCTCGAGGCCAAGAAGTACTGCTTCGAGAACTTTATCGGCACCACCCACTGGCCGCACTGCAACATCAGGGTCGTGACCGACAAGCCCATGAGGGACGGAAAGGTGTGCCCCAAGTACAGGACAGAACCGTTTGAGAAGCCAGAGGTGAACGACACTATTTTGAAGCTGGCTGGAGTTAAACCATACCATTGAAATTTTTGTTGGCTCTGTCTTTTCTTTTTATTTGACTTTCTCAAGCCTGTACATTTGCAGTGATATTTACATGTTTGCCAGTAGATGTCTATACTTTTGTTTTGTGAATACAACAGCTAAAAAGAATCCTCAAACATCTGAGACATGGTGGTATATATCTTTCTCTTTCACTCTCGCTTGCCTCACAATTGTTTCCAACGTGTGTTCACAAAGTATACAATATATTGGTTTCTTTGCCCTGAAGCAGCTACGTTTCACCCCTGACGGATTCGAACAGCTCCGCATGATTGGACAGTACACCAGCCGATGACTTCTTTTAAAATGATACCGGAGTGGCTCCATAAAGTACTCACGCTCCAGGGCCGAGGTACTTCTCCAAGTCGACGTTGCTATAGAGTTGCTGGCGCAGGCGCTCGGTCTTCTTCCGGTCCTCCTCGGCCTTTTTGCGAACCTTGCCGGCATCAAGCAACCTCGGCTTCGGCTCGGGTTTCTTTTCCTTCTTACCGTCTTCAGACTTCGTATCGATTCCCAGACCTGCGTTGTCTTCTCGGATAGTCCCCTTGAGAGGATAAACGATGCCCTGGGCATCGGCGCCTAAGCCTTTGCGCGCATCCGGGTCCCATCCGTAAGACCTGAGGTAGGTCAGACCCATACGAGATCTATCCAGGGCGGAGGGTGGATGTGAGTGCTGGAGGCTGAGCTGGTGCGCCATCGTCGTCTGGTGCCGTCGATGGTCTTGCTCTGTGGTGCCTACCGAGACCCTGCATGTCTCGCAGAATATTTGCGGCGGACCATCGGTTGCGTCCCCGTCTTTTGTCTCGGGCGGGGGCTTTGCCTTGGCTTTCGCCATGACGATGCTGAGATATGCATCCGCGGCGGACTGACCAGCCTGGGTCGATGCCAAGGAGGGTTCTGGTGCGACAGACTGCAGAGACGATGATGCGGGAACGAACTTGACGGGCTCCATGCGGATGCCGCTGCCAAATGGCCGCCTGCGGTGGAGGGGCACATCATCTTCATCCTCCTCGTCATCTCCGACTGGTGTATCCCGATGCGCTCGACTCATGGCGCGTGTTATTCTGTCTAGGCTTGCAAAGGGAAGTACTCCTTCGGCAAGAAGACCCTCATGGTGGAGACTAGAAGCAGTATGGATCAAGGGAGATTGATTGCGATATGGAGGCGCTAGCCTTGCAGCAATAGGAATTTTTAGAGATTCGCTGTAGTCTTTGGCATGGAGTAGAACATGAGGAAGAAGTGGAGTAGACGCCCACTTTGTTCGAGAAGCCTGCTATTTTCGGTACTGCCTCAATCCTTATCGCTCACTGATCTACCAAACTGCCAAACTGCCAAACAACCGCAAACATGTACGCAATTGCAGTCAAATTCCGACCCGAATCAATGGGGGGAAAATAGGGAATACCCTTCCACTTCATTAATGCTGAGCACAATGATCTGATTGATTTAAAATGAGAGCTGATCTATTCCGTAAGTACACGACCGAGATGAGAAGAAGGAGAACAACTGACCTAAAAAAAAAAAAAAAAAAAAAAAAAAAAAAAAAAAAAAAGAAAAAAAAAAACCAAACGCATGGTTTGGACAGGAATCGGTTGATTGTATGGATCAAAAAGTCAAAACTTGTTTGTGTGAGACCCTTCAGACATTGGTCTCAGGCGGCCTGTAATTATTACACCAAATAATGGGCTCAAATGTCTTTTGCGTGTCAGCCACGTGCGCCGCATTGTTACGTTTGCCTTTTTTTTTTTTTTTCCCCTTCCTTCTGCGTGAATCGAACCACAGTAATAATGCTTAGTTGGCTGGTGGGACCAACCCAAGGGGCTCTCAAAGTGACACAGCTGTATGAGGATTTACTCGTTGATCAGGAGCTGAAGCAACGCTCGGTTGCCTTTGGTGGGGAAGATTTCGGGACTGCGACCCCCAATAGACATACGTAGCAGATGGATGAAAACAAACTGCCGCATGCTGCATGGCGTCTGTAGTGCCAATCACCGGACCTTGAACTATCAAAATATGGGGGAGGCCAAATAAGGGGATTTTGTGTGGAGAGAGCACCCATCCGGAATGTTGAACCAAGCTTGCACCGCTGTGACGCCTGCAGTAGGATAGTCGGAATTGAAAGTGCAACGCTGATCCATAGGAACAAAAGAAAGCAAAATTGCTTTCACACGTCAGCGACCGAGTACTGACTTGACTGATTTGACTGACTGACTGACTGTAGTAGTTAGTGCACGGTTGTATGGGGGTTAGAGATGGAGGCCACTCCCAGTACTACTTCCTACTGTACTGTAGGTTTACGCGTCATGAAAAATTGCATACAGCACAATTCTATTTCCAGTGTTTCCTACCTTGGGTACTTGACAAACCCAAATGTTAAAAGTAAGCACAGAAAAAAAAAAAAAAAAAGTACTGTCAGTATTTGACTCGGACGGCTGATTGAACATGTGGATCTTTGTCTTTTCCAGCGAAATACCTTGCAGGCGGCAATGCAACCAACCAAGATCAACAATCTTTGCACGACACGGTAGTAAATCTCGCGTAGTAGTACTACGGATAGAACCTGTAAAGTAGATAGGGGTTTCCGAAAACCCTTAGGGGATGTTGGTCCACATCTCATGGTCGACAGTTTACAGGCAAAGCCATGCTGCCATTGTCATTTCATGTTCGATTCGCAAACCGGTTATCTTCCGGCTGAAATCTCGAACCTTGACGGATAAAACGAAAGAAAACATCGGACATCTCACCTGTGAGTCGTGCGTTTGTCGTAAAGTGGCGGCGGCCTCACAGAATTCAGTCTGAGGCCCGCCTGGGTTTGGGATGCCGAGAAAAATTGGACGTTTCCGCTTCTCCATCCGTGCTATTGATTGCAGCTCTGCACCCAGTCAGGACAAGCCATCTTTTTTTGGCCTTCATGGGCGGGTCACGCCCATCCCCGCGTGAACACCGCACACAGAAACTGTGGAGTTTGATTATGCTAAAAGCCCGACGCGTCCCCTTCGGAGAGTTATATCTTTGGCCAAGTGCTTCTTAGCTCAATTGAGCGGGCTGTCGTCACAACAGAGGCCGTGTCGAGGAGGCGGGAAGCGAAGCACGGAACGGCGGCCTGTCCTGCCCAGCCCAGCCCAGCCCAGCCCCCTCCAGGTGGCTTACAGTAGAGTGCTTCTACGGTCGTTACGTGGTGGTTCTAGTTTTAGTTTTAGCCCCCGCCGTGCCAAGTAGTGCGCCGGTGGGTAGCATTCATCGCGCCTAACAAATCTCACACCCTCGCTTCCCGGCGGCAGCTAGTGCACAGACAACGTTCTCTTGGCGAGCGACGCCACCCTGCACAGCCGCCCCACCTTGAATTCTGGAAGCATATAATTGGTTGCACAGGATACCTTGGTCGGCTGTGAATTCAATCAAGTTAATTTTGGCAGTTCCAAAGTGGGCAAAGTGTCGAGGCAAAGCAAAAGTCGACGCCTCGAACCGCTTACTTCGTACGTACGCACCATAGTAGTATCTACATACAAATGCTTACCACCTAAAGGCAATCTGTAGGATGCTGTAGGTACGTACGATCAGGTACTGTACATGTACAGTACGGTAGTCTCGCGCAGGTCCACCTACTCATTTTCTTCCTTGTCCCGTCTCTGCATTGGATCCGTCTCCGATTTGGTACGTCGCAAAGCTGCATGCAGGTGGTCATTTTGTTTGTCGGTCTAAACTCGCATGGTGGGTGGGTTTGCCCGTAGGGAGTTTGGACCATCAATCAGAGGGTCTGAGGTTGTCAGATTTGTCCATGGTAATTTCGTGGTCGTCTTACCCTCATCTCACCCGCTCACTCTAACTCCCTAACCTAATTGCAGTCTTCTTATTCCGTGTTGCACTCGTCTGCCACACATCAGCTTTTCATCTTTTCTTTTTCATGGTTGTCGTCATTTGCCAGCGTTTTTTTTTTTTTTTTGGTCCGTGTGGTTTTCAGGTCTTCTGTGTCTGGGTGTTTTGTACTTTACCTTTGCCGTAGGCATCCTTCAATCCATCCATCAACCATCCATTTCCGGTTTTGGTATCGTATCCCCAAATCTGTCACAAAAGGACCTGACCAGGGTGCTTCCTCGAGTCTGGGCGGACCTGGATAAGCCAAGATCCGGGCTGGGCAGGCAGCATCAATCAGCGAGTGCGCTCTCTCGGGGCTTGCAGGCCCGCCTCCACCCACACCCTCCTTTGTCAGGAACCCTTGCGTGCACTGCACCTCGCCCCCCCTGACAGACTAGCTCATGGGCAGTGATCAGCCCTGCAGCCTTCCCTGCGACTTGGGGCCGAGTCAATTTAACATATCCACTGCTGCTCACCCTCGCTTCCTTCAACATCGTTGCTCTTCCTTTTTTTAAATTCCTTCTCGCATTTCGGTTTTATTCATACAATTAACTGCCCGAACAATACTCCCCACAACATATTCTCTTACGGTAGTATCATCGCATTGATACTCGGAAAATACTTTTGGTTGTAGTACAATAAAAATATAAACGCAAACACCAATAACGACGACGACAACAACAAGAACAACAAAAACAACATCATCATCATCATCACAACCATAGTTCATATACGAAGCCTGCACAAACATGAGGCGGGACTTCTTCCGGCGCCTGCCGCCGGCGACAGCCCTCCTCATCGTTTCATCACTGCAGGTGCACGCTATAGCCTTGCTACCAAGAGCCACACAAACCCTGCCATATCGCGTTCTGGACGTCGTGGCATGGCCGCCGTTGCCAACAGCCCCCGCTGTTTCCAATGCCGATTTTCACGAACTGCTCCGCCGGCAAAATGGGCAGACTGTGTGCGGTTATATAAATGGTGACCCGAACTTGGCGGCAACATGCAGCGCCGGCTCTCATTGCGTCCTGGATCAGCAACACAATGTTGTAGGCTGCTGCGCAGACGGCCAGGCCGAGTGCACAGCAGGTGTATACACTGGCTGTGTTGACTACAACAGCGGCCCGCAAACCATTGTTAATCCCTACGTCTATACGTGCGCCGGAAGCGACGTCTGCTACAAGAATCAGTTTGGTGGCGGCGCATCCCAGTATGGATGCGGTACTGCGAGCGACCTTGCCGCCACCGTCGACGCAACAGCCTCGGGCATCACAGCCTCTGTATCCATGTCCAACGTTGACGTCAGCCTCACCGCGCAGCCTACGACCGTTTCAACCCCAATTACTATCGATCCGAGCACGGGCACGAGGCCTTTTACCAGCTCTTCATCCTCTTCCTCTTCCTCTTCCTCGTCGTCATCTTCAAGCTCGTCTACCTCAACTTCGACCAGCTCGTCGACGACATCTACTAGAGAACCGACGACCGCTCCTCCCACAACAACCGGAACAAACTCGCCCAGCGAGACTGGCGCCGCTCCCGCCGCGGGCGCCTCTTCTGTGGACAGGACGGGCGCCATCGTAGGTGGAACGATTTCGGGAGTTGCCGTTTTGGTTGCTCTGATAGCTGTTGCGGTCTTCCTACTGCGCCGCAAAAAGAATAATGTGCGTAAGGGACCCCCAGGCCCTGGGGGAGACACCCAATACATTTCTCCAATGTCAGGGACTCAGGGCTTCCAGCGTTTGCACGACAGTAATGCCGGCTTTGAAACTGGCCTGCCACCGGGAACCATGGCAGCGGCTGCAATTCCGACGAGTGCCGCTGCGGGCCAGCCCCAACAGTGGCAAGGGCAGTGGCAACAGCCGTCTCAGCAGCAGTGGGGCATGGCTGGTAACCCTCAAGTTGGGTATGTGGACAACGCCGGGACGGTGAGGTATGTTGAGAACAATCCTACAGTGCCTCAGGCCGGCTACGTGGATACGGCGTCACCAGAAGCCGCGCGCCCAGGCTTCGTGAGCAACGAAGCCATGATGGCTGCAGGCGCCACTCAATACGGTGGTGTTGCTGGTGCCCAGCCCGCAAGTCACGGTACACAAGGTTCTATGGGCAACGGGCTTGATGTTGCCAGCCCCGGGCGCAACAGTTCCATCATGCCAACCCCTATACAAGGATATCACTATCCTGGACAGTTTCCCGCTGCCTATGCCGCAGCCGCTCTCCCCGCAGGGGCTGGAGCTCACAAACGAACATCAAGCCAGGGTGGCGTCAGCAGCTATTACAACAGCGTCGTTGGTCCTCCATCGACAGTGGCCGGTCCCACAATGAATATGAGGGGAGGTGGTGGCGACAGTTTCAGGAGCAGTCACCCGATTGCGGCTCAGTTCACATATGAGAGCTGGACCACGCAACAGCCGCCACCGCCGGCGCCGCCGGCACGTGAAAACCCGGAATTGAACGATTTCTCTCGGGGATACAACGATGCACTCCAGAGAATCGGAGAAGAAGAGCCCCTGAAAACCAGCGGCATGTCGAACCAGCCGCACATTGCTAACCAGGCTGGGACTACCAATGAAGGCCTGGCTCCCCGAGACACGGTCATCTCACGGTCTAGCGCGCAAAGTGTTGCGTCGAGCAATGGTGGGCGGCCGTTGTGGCATCAGAATCGGACACAGCCGAACAGGAACCAATTGTGGATGTAATTTGGCCTTGGAGATTGGCCACTTAATGATTTGTTTTCCTGGCGTTTACAGAAAAGGTTACACGGGTAGATACCATGACATACGCATACAGCACAGGCGCTTTGTAGTTTAGTGAGATAGTAATATCATTTGCATCCTTTGCCTGATGTTCAGACGAGTCCAACGTGACGAGTAGTTTGTATATATAACCACTGCCCTATTTCATTGATACACTTGCTCCAAAGGAACTGAATGTTTTCAAAATAGCAAACAAACGAGGAGGTCCGACGCTTTATCCAACTACTCTGAATGTCTTACTACTGTTATGTTGGGATTAGCAAAATACAACCACCGCCCGGCGGCCCATGAGGACAAAAGAAAAATATCTTGACAAGAGTGGGACTTGAACCCACGCGGATTTCTCCATAGGAAACATGGATTAAACACCTTAATCCTACGCCATAACCAACTCGGCCATCTTGCCGTCATATTGTGATGCCTTGGATTGACAAAGATTGAGCTTATGTATGGACAGATCAAACATAGTTTAACGCGCACGTCTACTCTTCACTGCTTTTGTGTCCACGTGAATTGAGCTACAGTAGTAATTGTCCCTATGACTATGCAATATATAAACCTGTTACGCTGGTCTTATTCAAAATTCAATGTTTTTAGGGAAAAAAAAAAAAAAGCATTTTCACGATTATTTTTATTATCCCTTTTTTTTAACCATGCCAGCAAAATGGGAGGGAAAGTAGGTAGCGGGCTGCCTCAAATGCAAAAAAAAAGAAAAACTGACTCATTCTCACTTCACTCAGAATGATTTATTTACCCAAACAGGATGCTTAAGCCTATTGCGCCACTTGAAACATCGCTACCTACAATTTCTACGATGGGCCGTGCATGGACAGGCTAGGCATGGGAATCCACCAACACATCGATAGACGGCGTACGAATGCACATAGCATCTGATATGAGCGCTGGACACGTCTACTTATAAAAGGTCGGGTATGGAATGTATTTCAGTTGAATCGCCATTGATACTGCAAAGACACAAAATATACAATTGCGTCTTGTCATCCATACCATCCTCTTCTGGCCGCCAAGCAGGCAAAAAGATTATCAACAAGATACAACCTTATGGAGGGCCCTCAAACCCAAGCCCGAGTGGCTTCACATGTTATCACCACTACCACCTCGCACGACACAGCTCTCTGCATCGTGCCTCCAAGGCAGCTATGGCCCAGGATCGACCGGCTCAGATCCCTATACGACGACGCCTTTGGGAAATGGCCACCTCACATAAACCTAGTCTATCCCTTCGTTCAAGTGGCAAGCCTCGACCACGCCGTGGTTGCGATAGCATCTGAGCTCGAGGCAAGGTTACGCACGCAGTGGTATGACGAATGCAATCCATCCGTCAGACTGGACTCGTCCGGCGTCTTCCCCCACAGAAAACACAACACCATCTACCGCAAAGATGGCGACGAGACGCGCGTTGAGAGGTTGAGGGCTCTGAGGAAAGCAGTATCGAGTGCCCTTGGCCACCAGAGCTCAGGTGACAACGAATACCGACCACACCTTACAGTGGCGCAGTCATCAGATGCAAAGGACACCCAGCACAAGTCGAGACTTGGCAAGGTAGACCTTTTGCCAACATTAGAGTGGCAGGTGGATACGTTGCACGTGTTGGTAAGGGTTCAGGGCGTCCAAGGCACCGTCATGAAGTCCTGGGGAACCATCGACCTACGGACCGGCTCGCTCTCTAGGCATGATCACTTGATGAGCTTCTACGAAGATTCCATGTTCGTGACCCAGCCCGAAGACACGGCCTACAAGACCGGGTATCCTCGGAAGGAAACCATGCCCTGTCACACCTTTGACGAATACACCAAACGCTGGACTCCGCTGTCAAAGACTCCTTCTTCCCGAAAGCTGATGCAGAGCAAGCTTCGAGTAGCTAGCTACAACGTCCTGGCCGAGTTTGACTTTCCACCATCACAAGAACGGTACCCCGTCTTGGTCAACACCATCTTATCCCAGAATGCGCTTGCAGATGTTCTCGTCTTGCAGGAGGTTACGGACAACTTTCTCTGTTATTTGCTGGCCAACGAGGACGTTCATACTTTGTACCGTTACGTATCGCACGCACCGCCCAATCAGGACGACATCGAGCCTCTCCCTAGCCACCTGAACATCGTCGTTCTGAGCACGATGGCTTTTGACTGGGAATGGGTACAGTTTCCTCGAGATCATAAGGGATCTGTGGTGGCCAGATTCCGAGACTTTGGCCGCTGGGAGGATGCACAGTCTGTGCCCCTGGTTCTTGCATCGGTACACCTGACGCATGGCCTGAGCGACCAGGCCGTGACGACAAGGACGGCAGAAGTCGAACGGCTGTTGAGACACTTGATCCAGACCTACAAAGGCCATCCTTGGATAGTTGCTGGAGATTTCAACACTACGACCTCCTCCCTGACCATCAAAGAGGCTCTCAAGGCCGGGCACATATCGCAACAGTCGGTAAAAGAAATCTCAAGGTTCAACGATTTGTTGGAACAGGAGGGACTGGCCGATACATGGGGTTCTCCCGAGGCAGGTAACTCTAGTAACGAGTTCTCTGCAGATACGCTGTGCGCCGGCGAGGACGGCGCTACGTACGACCCGCTGAACAACATGCTTGCCTTCAAGATTAGGGACACCGGTCCTGGAGACCGACCACAGAGATACGACAAGATTCTGCTCAGGGGTGAGGCAACCCTCAAGAGCGCAGGCTTCAACAGGTTTGGCTTTCCCGCAGAACACGAAACGACCGATGAGACCTCCTACGGCAGTGACCACTGGGGCATTAGAGCCGTGCTGCAGCTTTCGAACGCAGCGACCAACGCCGCAGCGATATCCACGGATGTTAGCCCCTTGGTTGTCCCAGTTGAATTGGTGAGAGCACCCGAGCCAATGCAAGACCCTCAACTGCTGAAGGGTATACTCGAGAGTATGGGGGCCATTCCAGCGGCAGAAGAGGGCACTCGTCGTCAAGCCGCCTTTGACGCACTAAGGCAGGTCGTTACAGAAAATCTTATCGAAGGAATCAGTGATGCTTCCGAACATGATCGTTTGAGATCATCACTGATCATGGTACCGGTAGGCTCCTGGGGCCTAGGTGTTTCCACCTCGTCATCTGATATCGACTGTCTCTGCATTGGGCCCTTGAGTTCCAGCACGTTCTTTGCACTGACGACACAGAGGATCAAAAAGGCATCTGCGGAGTCGGCACTGGAACTCAAGCTCTTACGCAGAGTGCGGGCTAACTCGGGCGTCATGCTGGAGCTAGAAGTCATGGGTATCAGGATGGACTTGCAATACTGCGCAGCCACAGCGGTTGCAGAACAGTGGCCAGCTGTCCTGAAGCTACCTGCCAACGACCCGATTTTTGCACTTCCGGCTCAGACCCTGGGAAAGCTCAAGGCCCTGCGTGACCTGGATTACCTCCGCGAGACCATCCCCGACTTGTCCAAGTTTCGTGTTGCTCATCGGGCCATCAAGACCTGGGCGCAATCCAGGGGTATCTACTCAGCCAAGTTTGGCTACCTGGGCGGCATACAGATCTCCATCCTGCTGGCACGGGTTTGCAAGCTGCTGGCTCGTGATTACGGCCAGGATCTTTCAGTCCCTGACATCCTGTGCTCTTTCTTTTCCCATTATGCATCGTTCGACTGGAGGAACAAGATTGCGTTCGATCCCTTCTTCCACACAAAACTCAACTACTTGCGTTCGGCCCGCGAGCCCCTCGCAATTCTCGGCTTTTTCCCTCCGGCACTCAACACCACCCTGGCTGCGACGGTCCCGTCAATGAATGCCATTGCGCGAGAGCTGTCCAAGGCAGACGAATTTCTCAAGGAGGACGGTATGACATGGGATACCTTCCTCAGGGGTTGTCCAGCAGTAGTGGACAAGAGACAGCGTTTGGTCGGCGGCGCAGCCGACTTTGTACGCTCGTACAAGTCTTTTGTAAAGATTGAGCTGCAATACTGGGGCATTTCGCTTTCCAAGGGCTCGCAATTTGTCGGATGGTTGGAATCTCGATGCCCGCTACTTCTCGTTGACATGTCGCGCCGGCTGCCACAGCTTAAATTTCGAATCTGGCCACAGCGGTTTGTTGAGCAACTCGATGTCGACGCAGGAGAGCCAGAGGCCGGTAATGAAGAGGATGACCAAGGGGAGACGCGCGAATATCAAGGCTTCTACCTCATCGGGCTCGAAGAGGACAGCAGGACCACAGACCAAGACACGAGGCTCACGGCTGGCACCATGCAGACGATTCTCCAACGCTTTGAAGACATCATTCGTAAGGACGAGAAGTACTTTGATGCCAAGAGTCAGTGGTTGAGCACATCCGTGATCCAAGGCGCGGATTTGGGTGAATTGACGCTTGATGAACGAAGCTGGGGCAACTACACAGCCGGCGATGAGGACGAGGACGAGGACCAGGACGAGGAAGAGGAAGCCGAGGATAGTGCCAGCGACACACATGAGTCGGGGCAACGGCCTCAGAGGCAAAAGAAGGGAAAGAAGGGCAAGAGTACCAAGGAGCCAAACCGCGTGGTCCCCATTGCAAAATCCGGCGCCAAGTTCCGGACTGCGGCGGATGTCATCAGTCGACTGCGTTGGGACCCTGCGTTGGACAGCAGCGATTATGTGGTGGGATATGAGGATAGGTTCAAAGGCGCGATGGAGAAGGCGCTGGATGCTTGGAAGGGCGAGCAGACTGACGAGGAGTTCATCCCGCAGCATCGCATCCTGTACTTCAAACGGAAGAAAGACGGCATGGTGGTATGGGAGAGGCGGACACGCAAGGATCTGCTGTTTGGCAGTGGCTGCTAGATGACAGGCTTCGACTGTCTTTGATAAATAGCTTTCTTTCTGCGTGATCCAATAGGATCGGGGTATCATGTACTGTGTATATATCCCAGAGAGAAAAAAAAAAAAAAAAAAATAGAAATAAATGTGCCAGCCGACATGAAACAATCACAAGGGTATGAGATCCTCGACTGCAAGCTTCCTACGCTGGGTAGCAGCGGCAGTATCGGGCCTGAGGGTAACTTCAGGAACCTTTTGCAGGGCAACGGTGGGTTTGCGACCCAGGACCTCGTCCCAGATACGTCGCTCCTCGACATAACCAGCTCGGCGATCTACTGCATTTGCCAGCTCCTCACGCTCCAACTCTGCGCGAATACGAAGGCGCAAGGCATTCTTGGACCTGGTGTCTGCCGGCAATCCCAACGCCGAGTGGATCAGGACTTCATCCGCCTCGATTTCCACCTCGACGTCCGAGTCTTCTATATCTACAGAGGAGATAGAGTTGTCAGACTGCTCCCATTGGTCCTCACTGGCATGATCCGCGACAGGTGAAGGACCTTCATCGTTAACGTCAAGTTCTTGAGGTGCTTCCCCGTCGTTGACCTCCGAGTCCTGTAGTTCGTCATCAGAACTGTATGTGTCGGCCATCATCTCGCTAGGGTCTTCCTTCGCCTCATGTTTAGCTCTTAATTTATTCGAGAGCTTGCTCTCAACTTCATCGTAGGACATGGCCGCGGGGCCAGCTTCATCCTGTCCAATATCTGGCTCGTCGTCGTCCACAACCATCAGTCGCAATCGTCGCGCACATCCGGCGAAAAAGAGCTCGCGGCCTGCGAGCTGTTTCTTGACTTCCACCTGGTCCGGAGATGGAATGTGTGAGGGCCGCACAGTCAGTGATCCGGCCCGTCGGGCGCGGCCGCGATTGCTTGCCTTTGCATTGAAGATAGCCTCGGCCACAAGTTTGCGTGTGATGGCCCTGGCGAGAGAGTAAAAGTCGCCTAGAGTATCCAAACGGATTGACGGGGGTTCGTGCGATATGCTCTGCCAGTTGCCTTCCTCATAAGCAGCATTCATGAAGAGGCAAGCCGATAGTTCGAGCCAGTTTTCGACTTTGAAAAAATAGAGAGGATCAGCCTCGTCTGCCTCCATCTTGGCCTCCTCAACCAGGTCTGCATTGTTCTCACTGGTGATTAAAAAGGGTCTATTGGGACGACGGCGATGCTGCGACGTCTCTTCGTGTGCTTCCTGTCGAAGCGAGATGGCGTCTGCAGCATTTTCCAACGCTGCTACGCATTCCTGACTTAGTTCTACCGCAGCGGGAATCTCGTGTGCAGCCAAGACTTCCAGCTGCCCGGCCCTCTTGCGCTGCATCTTGCCATGTTCCAAGAGTTGGATGTACTGACGCACCTCCATCTCACTCTTGGTGCCGACACGCTGGGCTATGAGATGAGGCCGATGCTTGCCGAGGCGCCCGAGAGCTTCGAAAAAGAAATGCTTCTCATCCGGGTCCCAGAAAGTAAGTCCAATTTGTGATGCGGGAAGTGCTGGCCAAAGGTGTGGCACATGCAAGTCGCAGGCATCCCGAATGTCTGCATTCAACATGCCGATGTACTGGTAGTTAATGGCGCCCTTGACACGTTTGAATGGGCGGGGAGCAACGTCCAGCTGGTCAGTGGAGTGAACAGTCTCGGACCGGGATCTCTTGAGCCTCGAGCGTTTCAGTGGTTTCTCTGGTAAATCCGTAAGCTCAAGCTGGTGCAGCGCCTGTTCAGCACCAGACAGATCTTCTGAACCGTCCTGGGAGCCATCGGGTTCGGGTGAGAATTCAGAACCAGGAGGCGAAGAAAACTCGTCCTCAGGGTTATGCGACGGTACCCGTTGGGCAAACTGCTCCTCGTCGTACTGTTCTTGCTCGCTATCGCCCGAACCTCCCTGCATATGCTCGTCGCCTGAGGACGACAAGCCATTGTGGTCGTGGGTGGACTCGGATTCTGAGAGAAAAACATGATCAATACCCGAGCCCTGCCATGGCCGATTGCGGGCTTGTTGGCTGGGGGTGCGAGCGCGAAGATTCCATCTCGATGCCATGGTTCTGATTTTGTGTAGCTACATATGGTCGCCGTGTCTGCGTTTATGAGCGCGGAAACACGCAGCTTGGTGATAGAGAAGATGGGCGATTTTGCGCGGGTAAATAATACGGACTGAACAAAAGTCGATGGAGTAGCATCTTCTGCAATACTGGGGTAATCAAGGCCAAGCTTGACAACCTCGAAGGTATATGCGTCAATTATATCCGGGGTTGACAGAGACTGTAAAAAGTAAAGGGCCTTGGTAAAGTGAAATTTAATGATGGATGTGGATGAATCCAGCCAGCCGTACTTGATTTGCATGCAGATTGAGTGAGAAGTTTCCCAGTTGCCCAAGGTGGACCCAGATCTGGCATTTTTTTTTTTTTTTTTTTTTTTTTTTTTTTTTTCTTGACAGCGTTCCTACCAACAACCCGCGTCGCAATTTTCTTGCTAGAATGGAACACTGGTGCAATGCTTAAATACGTAGCCCGGCTGATAGGCGGACGGCGGTGGATGCAACCCAGACGCGCTTTTTCGGTCTGTGGCCAAAATCTGTATCGTGTCACGCCACGCAGACTCGCCGAAGCATCACACAAAATCAGCCTACGGTCCTACCAGGAGGAGTGTATACAGGCAGTCCTCTCGTCCCTGAAGAATGGACATAAGCGTATTGGTGTATCACTGGCCACAGGCAGTGGAAAGACTGTACGTGACAGCGACTCACTCCGAGTTTTAAAGAGACCAAAAAGTTGATAACCAAAATCTGTTGGACCCTGCTGACTGACTAGGCCAACTCAAGGTCATATTCACGCAACTTATAGATAGGGTGCCTCCTATAACCAAGACTGCCACGCAGACATTAATTCTCGCGCACAGACGAGAACTTGTGGAGCAGGCTGCTCGCCACTGCACCAATGCGTATCCAGACAAGACTGTCGAGATAGAAATGGGCTCGACCCATGCGTCAGGCCTTGCCGACATCACCGTCGCTAGCGTGCAGAGTATCATCTCAGGAGATCGTATGGCAAAGTTTGACGCTTCTCGTTTCAAGCTTGTCCTGGTTGACGAGGCTCACCACATCGTCGCACCTGGCTATCTCAAGACCCTAGCCCATTTCGGCCTGGCTACCAAGCAGCAAACCTCTCCGCACCTGGTTGGGGTGTCTGCGACATTTTCCAGGTTCGACGGCCTTAGGCTTGGTGCTGCCATTGACGAAATCGTCTACCACAAGGACTATGTAGACATGATTGGCGACAAGTGGCTCTCGGACGTCTTGTTCACGACGGTAGAATCCTCTGCAGACATCTCTAGGGCTAAGACGGGGGCCAACGCGGATTTTTTGCCTTCGGAGCTTTCACGAGCGGTCAACACGAACGAGGTGAACGAAATCACAGTGAGAAGCTGGATGGCAAAAGCCCAAGGTCGAAAGTCGACCCTCGTCTTTTGTGTAGACCTAGCTCACGTAAAAGGGTTGACACAAAAGTTTCGAGAATTTGGGATAGACGCTAGATTCGTCACTGGAGATACGCACAAGGTGGAAAGGAGCGAGCGCCTAGACGAGTTCAGAACAGGGAAATTTCCAGTGCTTGTCAACTGCGGTGTCTTCACCGAGGGAACCGATATTCCCAACATCGACTGCGTTGTGCTAGCTCGCCCCACAAAGTCAAGGAATCTTCTCGTCCAGATGATTGGGAGAGGAATGCGACTACACCCTGGCAAGAAGAACTGTCAGATAATTGATATGGTGTCAAGCTTGGAGACGGGAATCGTCACCACTCCAACTTTGTTTGGCCTGGACCCTGGAGAGCTAGTGAACAACGCGACCGTTGATGAGCTTCGCGACCTGAAGGAACAGAAGGCCGCCGAGGAGACAAGCACAGGCAAAGGGATTGTTGATATGGGTCCTTCCCACAAGCAACCTAGAAGCGTCAACATATCGTCATTGGCTTTTACAGAATACGAGTCTGTGCTCGATCTGATATCAGACACCTCGGGGGAGAAGCACATTCGTTCACTGAGCGAATATTGCTGGGTTGAAGTAGGACATGGCCGTTATGTATTATCCGGACCTTCGGGGACGTTTCTCCGAATCGAAAAGTTGGACGCCGAGGCAGAGGGATCCCCCAAGTTTCGTGTCGTCGAGGTTCGGGCGCTCCCCGCCGGTCTGTCCAAATCGCCGTTTGCAGCGCCTCGCGAGCTCCTCAAGGCAACGACGTTTTCGGATGCGGTACACGGTAGTGACAAATACGCATCTGAGAATTTCCCCCACGCCTTCATTTCAAGGAGGCAAAGATGGCGCAATGGCCCTGCCACGTCAGGTCAGATCGAATTCATTAACAAGATCAGGGGGCCGAGCCAAGAACCGTTGACCGAGACCGATATCACCAAGGGTACGGCGACCGACATGATCACCAAAATCAAACATGGCGCACGTGGACGGTTCGCCGAGATAGGGGCAGAACGTCGCCGTCGGGAGAAATGGAAGCTAGATTCCGAGAAGGAAGCCGAGCGCAAATTGCGTGAAGTGGTTTCTGTTGGGCCGGTGCCCATGTGAAGGTTTCATGAGGACTGTAAGACTATGTATATATGTATGTATCAATCAAGAGGAGAAGAAGTGCCAGCAAATATAGGACACCTCTCTGACTACTACAAACAACATTTTGGGGATAGTTGACCGTTCATCAATGTATTTAGCGTACAGCAATATCAAGTCTAGTCTACACTAGAGTATCTTCTGCGCCAGGTATATTGCGACTCGTATTCGTATCTCTACCATGCACAGGCATTGGAGCATCGTTATCATTGCCTGGTTTCCAGATCCCGGCCACCGCCATCAGAGAAGACGGTTAGGCATTGCAAACAGAGTGGAAACGATACGAAAGATTATCAAGAAAGCTAGAACTGATTGGATCTCGAAAACAAAAGATAAATGTCGCTTAGGAGCCATCGACATAAAAGCTTAAGGGGATCTGGCAGCTTGGGGTTGATGCCCCCACAGGCGCTGCTACCCCGAGCTAACCAACTGTGGCACAGATCGCTTGCCCCAATCCTCAACCCCCTGCATGCATTAAAGACTAGAACATGGACATGCCTGGAGCACAGGCGATTGCTGATCCCAGCGGCCCTGCTTTTTTGCTCTAGCCGAAACTGCACCGCCCAATGTCAAGTCAAGTTAGTGCCCTGGTGCGACTGCCGGATATTTGGCGCTATTTATGGACGATGTTACGACGTGACCATGATTGACAAAAGTCAAACAAAGTCCATAAACAAATGCTGTCGTAAATTTCCTTTCTTGATCTCTTTCTCTTCTCACACACTCTCTCTTTATCTCTCAGCCAATTCCTGGCTTTTTGTGCCAACCAGCTCTTTGGCACATCAATCGCAATCGCGGATTGAGAAGCGAGAAAACCTTAAGCCAAGGAAGGGAAGGGCCTCAGCATAACGACCAAACATCATCATCATCATCATCATCATTATCAAACAGCTGGCATTCCTGAAAAAAAAAAAAAAAAAAAAAAAAAAAAAAAAAAAAAAA
>NC_043742.1:4467854-4564142 GCF_004337985.1 Pyricularia pennisetigena
CCGCTCAGGGTCAAGTCGAAACCAGCGGCACAGCAGGCTAATTCGCGTGTGCGTAGTCCATCGCCGATCGGGAGGCATCTCGACTCCAAGTTGCCCGACATTGAAGACGGCGACAGCTTTAGGGAGCTGACCAAGAAGCTGTCGGTCTATATCGCAGCTGTGGTTCGATTGCCATATACCTTTGAGCAGCTACGGACGACTGCGGCTGGGGAGGCATTGATTGTGCTGGTTCAGCACCTGAGCACCACTTGCAAAAATCCTGCAATAGTGAATTCACTGCTGTGAGTGGGCTCTTCAGCAGGTGGCCTGCAAGAGCGTTTTGGTTCACTAACTGGGTTTCTTTAGCGCTCTCAAGTGGCATTATGGTGTCTCCACCGAAGACAAGGGTATTGCCGAGGCTCGAGCAAACGCCTGCGAGATTGTGGCTTGGAGGTTTTTGACCCATCTGTCTGAACGAGAGGCAGTGGAATACTGCCTTTATGAGATTCCAGACCTCGGCGATGTGGATGGCGATGGCGAGGCCGAAAATGGTGCCGACGACGAGGAGAGCGGCCACCGCCACATTGACGAGAATACGGCTCTCCTGCCACATGGATGGTCAGGACATGGGGGTTTCATCGGCTCCGGACGCATCATCCCCGAGCGTCCGGCCAGCCGTAAAAGGTACCAACTTCTTCAGTCACTATCCAGCCTCACAATGAGCGTCAAGCAAGACGACGACGATGAAGAGGAGCATGACCCCACGGCACCCTTCAAAACCCTGAATGGACTCGAGATCGCCGCTGTTGCCGACGCCAAACGGTTCCTCAGTCAGACCGTTGTTCAGAAGATCATAACTGGTATCTGGGAGGGAGATATCGTCTTCTGGGAGGACCTCACGATCCACTCGATCAAGCGGCCCAAGTTCTACAAACCGCACACCGCAGACCCCTTTTCCAGGCTGAGGGTGCCCAAGTACCTCAAATCGTTCGAGGTGCTCTTCTTTCTGTCCTTCTTGTGCCTGTACTACGCCGTCTTGAACAACCGTGACGACGTCTCGCACATCACAACCCTGGAGGTGGTCCTCTACGTCTGGTTTGCCGCTTTTTTCTACGACGAGCTGAGCGAATGGATAGACGCCGGCTCCATATTTTATGCCACCGACGTCTGGAATCTCTTTGACATGATAATGCTGCTCATCGGTGTCGCATTCGCCTCGCTCAGGATCGTGGGCCTGTATCGTGGAGACCAGCACCTGACGGAAACCGCTTTTGACATACTCTCCCTCGAAGCTCTGTTCATGGTGCCACGCATCTGTTCGGTGTTGAGTCTCAGCCCCTACTGGGGAACCTTGATCCCTTGCCTCAAGGAGATGGGCAAGGACTTTGTCAAATTCATGGTTCTCGTCGTGATCGTCTACCTCGGCTTCCTCACCACCTTCTCACAGCTGGCACGTCACCGCTTCGGGCTGGCCAACATGACCATGTTCCTGACCAAGATATTCTTCGGCAGCAGCTACGTCGGGTTTGACATTATGCGTGATATCGATCCCGTCTTTGGACCACCTCTGATGCTCACATTCATCACGCTGAGCTCCATCCTGCTGATGGGCTCCCTGACAGGTATGCTAAGCAACAGCTTCTCGCGCGTCATCAGCCACGCCCGCGAGGAGTACCTCTACGTCTACTCGGTATACGTCCTCGAGGCGTCCACCAGCAACCGCCTCACGCACTTTTACCCGCCCTTCAACCTCATAGCTCTGGTAATATTTCGTCCACTGCGCCTCTTCCTGCCGTCGGACCACAAGTTCCGCGCCGCCCGCATCGCGCTCCTCAAGGCGACCCACTGGCCAATCGTCGGGGTTATTCAGCTCTACGAACTCATCCGCGGCAAGTTCAGGCCGGCCGACAAGTTCAGAGGCCCGGTCCCGGACTCGTTGAGTGCGGGGGCCTCGCCGAGGAAGACGCAGAAGCGACCGGCCCTGCAGGGTCGGCGCTCGGGCAGTTCGCTCAACGACCCGTCCCCGTGGCAGCGCCAGCCGGCTAGAACAGCCAGCGGCGCCGACTATTCCAACATGCAGCAGACTCTCCAGTCGGCATCCCAGCGTCGGGTCGATATGGTCGAGGACACCGGTATGGAGGGCCCTACGGACGTCGAGGTCCGAATCCGCGAGCTCTCGGACAAGATTGACAAGCTCACCGATCTGGTTCTTGCCATGCAGAACCAACAAGCCCTGCAGACCCAACAGACGGCTCAGGTCTCTGTGTGACCGATCTTGATGTCTTGTCGAGTGCTATGCGGATGGTGCTGTTTTCTTTGCAACTCGTGACCAGGCGGCCTGTAGTCTGAAAAAAAGAAAAAAAAAAAAAAGGGCCTTTCATTTGAAAAAATTCATGTTTGATGATGTTTTGGGGTGATATCCACAGCCGGAGTTTGAGTGAAGCAAATCGATATGGGATTGATTGCGAGGTCTGTCGGTGACTAGGAGCTCCAGGTCCATTTATTCAGACTTTCCATTTGATGAATATATTTACAGTGTGAACACCCCTTCCCTCCAGAAACAATCCCCGATAGAACCCGAAACCATATTCTGTGATGACGCAGGCCAGCCCTTGTGTGCAGAGGGACCGTTTGGGGTATTTTGCCTTAACCTTCCGAGATGACCAAAAATCAGAAAAGAAAAAAAAGAAGAAAAAAACGAAAACGAAAGAATGAGGGGGAACCGTCGTCAATCCACGTCAAACGAAAGATAGAGTTATATAGTACATGTGAGCCTTCTGCGCTGGTCATTGGCGACCACGGCCAGTGACGGTAAATTCAAGAAAGAAAGAAAGAAAGAAAGAAAAACTCGCTGAAATCGTCGAATCCCCTAACATACCCATGGAAATCGCTGCAATCACAGACGTCCGGATACAATCTCCTTTTGGAAGATCTTGATGCCCCAGACATCATAAAAATGAACCCCATCGATCGTCTCCAGCTTGACCTTGGGCCTGCCGTTGTCGTCATCGTCGTCGTCTTCGTCACTGTCTTCGTCGCTGCAGCTGTCGCTCTTGCCGTCCCACGGGTCTACAGAAAGATGCGGGAACACGTCATCGTTGTGGCTATGAAAGACGTGGGCCGGCTCTTTACCCTTGCCCTTGGACTTCTTGCCCTTCTTGGACTCGTGAGTGATGCGCACGAGCTTCTCCAGCTGGTCTTCGTCGTCAATCGATAGCCACTCGAGCTTCATCTCTGGATGGTGCGAGAGGTTGTCGAGGAAGAACTTTTTCGTCTCACGCATCACCCACACGCATGTATCTTCGTTCCGGAGCCTGATGATGAGCAGCGCGATCAGATTGACCAAGCCACCCATGTTTTGCATGAACGTATGCTGGATAAGAGTCAGCTTCAATAAACACCCAAGGGTAGGTATGTATGTGTGTGTGTGCTATCAAAAAAAATAGAAAGAAAAAAAAAATTACTCACAATTGCACGAATGTTCATGCTGACCGCCAGCTCCTCCAGAAGCTTGCCCTTGCGGCAAATCAGCTTCATTGTCTGCTCGTCGATATCCCAATCCTGACTATCCATGTTCTTAATCATCAGCCTCTTCAGCGTTGGCAGATGCTTCCGCAGCACTAGCTTCCGGATCTGCTCAATGGTCGTCACTGTCTTCGCTGCAAAGCTCTCGGGCTTGTACTTGTGGTCCCGTTCTAGGATGAAGAATTCATGCAGCTCTTCCAGTTGGGAGACAAAGTTGAGCAGCGCCGGCGATACGTTGTCGGTGAATATCTTGCGCAGAGGCAGTGGCCGTGACTTGTTCTCCTTAGCAAACAAAGCCCAGATGGATTGTTGCGGTCCTACGTTGAGCAGCGTGATCTTTCTCAGTACGTGTATGTCAATTGCCTTGGAAATGACCGAGGCCTTGACGGGAATCAGGTAGATGCTGAGCTGCTGCAACCTCAAACCCCTGGTTGAACGAATGTATTCGCTAATGCACCTGTCTTGGTCCTCGGGGGCCACCAGCTTGCCCAACGCCTTTTTCAAAGTCTCTTCGTGTTCTCCGGGAGTTGTCGCCTTTTCTGCTTCCACTGGGATGTCCACTTCTGCGTCGGGCTCTTTCGCGTTACCCCCTGCTTCACTCGTCGAAGCAGTTGTACTCTTGGATGCCTGCTGGCTGGATGAGTCCACCGGTGTATCGGTGCCCGAGCCCGTCAGGGCAATCGGAGTCTCTTGGCCGTCAAGATTCAACTGGCCTTCGGGCTCCTCAATGTTTATGTCCTCAGGCCGCGTTTCCTTGGTGGCGGTCACACTGCTTTTGAATGGCTCCGAGTCATCTGTGGAGCTTCCTGGTCCTCCCAAAGCCGGTGCTGACGCCGATGCCGACTCCTCAGTTGTGGGCGTAGCCGCGCCCAAGCTAGACTCGACTGCTGGGTGTCCTTCGTCTTTGGGTTCCGTCGATACCTCGGCCACATACTTCCTAGCCGCTGCTCCGATGAGATCAACAATTTCTTGCTGAGCCGCAGTCAGCTCCGCCCGTTGTCCCGACGATCTGTTGATGTTGTTGTGCAGCCTGGTCGATGCAAGTTTCAAAGAATTGACAAAAGCCTCGGCAGGGGTCAGGCTCGCTTCTGCAACAGCTTCATGGCTGTTTTCTCCTTCGCTTCCAGTGGCCTTGGACGACGCTCGCTTCAGCGATTTCCGAGCCAGATAGGGCTCTACATCAAATATCCTGCCTAGAACGGCCTCCTGGCTCTTGCGCTCCTCCGCTGCCCTGAACGCTCGTGCAGGTATGCTGAGGCTGCTGTCAGCATAGTGGGCAGGTGGTGGAGGCTGCGAATGTCCCGGCATGACCTGAAACTCATCCTCCTGGTCCGAATCGTCAAGCTCAGAGTCTGCAGAGGGTTTGCGTGCTTGCGCTGCGAGGTGATCCGAGAATGACAATTTGAGCTTGGTTAATGTCGAAGATGAATTGCGAATGCAGGTCCTGATCTCTGAAACGGCCTCGAGAGTGTCCATGTCCAGAACGGCCAGACTCCGTAGCTTTTTGAATCCTGAAAATGTGGGGGGTTCCTTGGCGAGGGACTGCTTCTTTGCCTTGGACCTAAGAGAAAGAGGCTTATGCGACTGCGGCACGGACGCAGTAACGACCTGCATTGGCACCGAGTTCATGTAATACGGCGGTTGCGGCGGTGGAGGTGGCGGGCCACCACCAAATATTGATACCTGCGGAGGCAACGATTGTAAACCCATTCCGTCCATGCCCAGGTGGCCATACGTCGGTGGTGAGCCCGATATCTGAGAGGACGAAAGAGGAAGCGGCGGCGGAATGTCGTAAAGTGAAGGGCCGAGTTGTAGACGGATATGAACATCCTTCAGTGTGGGAATCGAGTGGAGAGTTTTGTACACTGGGCGGCTGAGTTCAACTCGTATGTTCCATCTGTGCGCTCTGGATGTTAGCAGAGTTGGACGCCAGGCGCAAGCGGTCTCTGCAACTTACGTAAAGGCCTCGAGTGATGTGGCCTTGCGTAGGGTTAACTGCAATAGGGTGTTCATAAACTTTCCGCAGCTCACGCTGTACAAGTATGGCTTGTATGCAGTTTCTGCCTTATCGCCGGCGCTGAGAGTATCTAGAGACAAGTCGCGGAGGTGTTTGCCGTAGTCGTAGTCGCTCGTTACGAATGTGTCAAGGCCGCCGGCGAGGCCGTCGATGGGGGAGTCGTATGCGGGGTCATCTTCGTCCGGAAAGACGATGTGGAAGTTCCGGTAGAGCTGTGCAGCGGCCAACTCGCGAAAGTGTTTTGAGACGAGCGACAAACAGATGAGGTCGCTCTGACAGCACTGTGAAATATAAAAAGTCAGTTAGCAAGGCATGAGGCTTCGGTAGAGGTAGGTCGACGGGCATAGTAAAGCGGTCGCACGCATACCTGTGCAACAATGTCCTTCTGCACTTCCTGGGGTAGGTCGAGAAACGAAAGGCGCCTTTCTGTCGCCTGTGATGCGACACGCGGCGGGTTGGCTTCCATGTCGGGCGGTTGCTCGACAAGACTCGATTGCGTATATTCAGAGTTGGACATTGAACAGACAGACAGACTGGCGGCGAGGCTTGTCGGGTCTGAGGCTGAAGTGACGAGCGGACGCGAAGGAATTGGCGGTCGATCGGGGCGCGGAGCCGCTCGTCGTTCGTCGTCGCCGTCGCCGCCACGGAATCTCAAGGAAAAGCAACAGGCACTTTGCTTTTAAATCGATTCCTACAATGCGGCTGCGGATGCGGATGTAGGGCAGTGGAGGTCTCTCTCGTTCGGTTCGATAGTAGTGCGGCTCGAAAGTTACGGTTCGAGGTCGCTAAATTGAATCAAAGTCAGGGCTGACAACTTGTTGAGTCTGAGCCAGCCGTCCTTGCTGCATTCCTTGTGGCGGCACAATGCATTGGTCGGGGGTTCCATGAGCAATGGAGCGGCGGCAACTGACACGCGCTCGCTGCTGTGGGAGATCATTTGGGGATTTCCACAGGGGACCGCGGGACTTGCTCCCAGCGGTGGGGGGCTCTTGGGCGCTTACATGGCCCCCACAACCTTGCTGCAACATGGCGCTATGCAACTTGTGGAAAGACAGCACAGGCCAGCATGGATCGCCAAGAATAGAGCCAGCACTTGTCCACCACCTATTTTGGACTAGCCTTGGCTCAGGGATCTGATGTTTGCGTTGATCTACAGGCCCTCGTTGCTCAGGACAAACAATCGAATTGAACTTCAGCGGACGGGCCTTTTGAACGCCTCATCAATGCAGTCTCGCACCCATGCCATTGGTTTCCTCTGTCCGTAGTTGGTGATTTGCTCGAATCTTCCAGTCATATGTGCCTAGGTAAGGTAGGTAGGTAGGCTTTTTTTTTTTTTTTTTTTTTTTTTTGCAATTTCTAGGAGTTGAGCATTTCGTCTTGGCATAAACCATCTCATGTTTATAAAACGAGCGGCACTGCTCCCTGGACCCTGGAAGCGCTTACCCAGGGTATCTTTTGCATTTTGAAATAACTCGGCCATATATTTCCTGAATCTCGCCGATGCTCTTCTCAGGAAAATACCCGGTCTTCAACGGGCACTGGAGGGAACAGCCTGAAGTCCACAGCTGCTCCAGTCTGCATTGCAAGTTTGAAACTTGTCTAAATGGGCAAACAGCAGCCGCGCTTATCGCGTTAGATGGGAACGCTAATGTGTTCTTCCAGTTCAACACTTGCTTGTTTGCCATTTTTTCAAGCTCTGCCATTTTTTCTTTTTTTTCAAGGCGTTTATAATGACTCGGGTTTCCATGTGTCGATCCCAGGCTGATAAATTTTTCCTCCCATTAAGTGGGTTTGTAAAGGTGGAAATAAGCAGCGAGGGTCGATTTAGCTGCATACGTTGGTATTTTGTTCAGTTTAATAACATAATTCAACGGAACGCAGGTTTTCATTTTACAAGTATAAAGGACGTATGATCCCAGGTACTAAAGGAACCACATTTTCACCTTTCGAAAAGCAGCTGTCGAAGTACCGAGGGGTCACTACCCCGAGTAATGATGAAAATAATTTATTTACTCATTTATTTTCCGCATTTAGGCTTTTCAGACATTTTTTCTGGAAAAAGCACGTTGCTAACAATGCCTTCATTTTGAGGGAAGACGTTTTGTTCGCAAAGGAGTCGAAGAACCGCGCCTGAGAAATGACATTCGTTTTACGCAAAAGAAAAACTTTCAGACATTTTTTTTCATGTAAACGATACAGTTTATTTCTTTTTATACAAGACAAACACTGAAAAGAAAACAGCAAATATGTGACTATTTGGTAATTTACGTGCTAGTTATAGGTCTGTAGTGGGATGTGCTTGTGAACATGAAATTGCTCGCTTGATGTAGTGAATATCACGTCATTCTTGTATTGAAACTGTTGATATGGTGAAAGTCAATGGCTCTAATGGTGCTTCTCTTCATGGAAATAACAAGTTTCGCGAATATCATAACGCCACAATTATCTTGCTCGTACTTACATTCCTTCGAGGCAAGAAGCGCCTTCCCAAAGGGCGGCAAAGGAGCCTAAATAAAACAGCACACCTGCTTTACGAGAAAAAAAAAGCGTGATAAATGCTTGTATTTGCTATCATATAAGATTATAAAGTAAGGGAAATAATAAATATTGACATTACGATATTGTTACGCGCCGGCTGCAGCCAGTACGTGACATCATATTTTCACATCTGCGGTGCGACCGTCAAGCGAACAACGCTCCCATGGTGTAGTGGATTTATCACGTCGTTCTTATACTTATAGTTACCAGCTATAAATATGGTGACATGCGAAGGTCGTGGGTTCGAACCCCACTGGGAGCAAATCTTTTTGATTTTTGATCTTTTTTGGTTATGACTTCGAAAACTTTAGCTAACTATTTGGGGTATTGTCCCAAGTTAAAAACAGAGAAAATAGACACATGTTGAACTTGATTAACCATTAGCGTTGTATTTACTAGACTCAGGCAGGACAACTACTTTTCCAATCTCCTTAAATATTTAATAAAATAATGCTTGCCCGTGTTTGTGAAAATTGCCTTTTTTAGATGTTTGTAAATGACGAATTGAGTCGTCGAGTGAGGCGATACCTAAGCGATATCTCCTTTGTGGGCTCCCGACCCCGTTGTCAACCACATGCAGCCTCTTTCCTGGCCCAAAGGTCAGTCTCCCATTTGGGCCCTTTTGGTTCACGCTATTCCCCGAATGCCCATTCGTGTTCGACTTTGCTGCGGCTTTTGGCTCTCTCAGCCATCAACAGCGGACTTATTTCACAGGAGGCAACACGACTGTTTTCTCTTCTGTAAGCTTGTATTTGATATTCAGCCATCCCCACTGATAGTGAGTGATCTAGGGTAATGAAATTTATCCATGTCAATCAGATTTAGACTTTTACTATTACAATGAGCGCAGATCCCGGAAATTCAAGCCATGTTCGCAACGGCATTGCCGATTCATGGCCTATGACTACTGTAGTTACCCATCGGGGTCAACCGTATGCGTACAGCCACAGGCTGGGTTGCCTATTGTTAGACAGCAATGAGTCAAAACAAGCATATTAAAACTGGGAGTGCCAGAGGTGCAAATGCCAACCTGCTAATAAACTACGTCAGTACCACAATATTTGTTCGCAAATCTGACTAGCGAAAGGGACGCATCGATTTCCATCGTGACAGATCCTAAGAAATACTAAATGTCTCTTTGGGCAGCTTTGCACAGATGAACTGACCGATTCGGACTTGCGTATAAAAGAGGATTTCAGGGGACTCATGACTTAGGTATAGCCCTTTTGTCCTTCGATGATCTCAGGGTTCAGTATGCAAAACGGCTGTTGTCTGCTGGCCGCAGTTCCACATAAGTGAGGGAAACGCATCTCTTTTGACGGCGCTCTTTGGGAATATGAAGCTGTAAGTACTTTGGGCGCATATAGTCGTGCTTTGCCTCAATCGGAGAGTTATATGGTCCCAGACACCTACAGAGATGCATAGGCAATAATGACTACCCGGGATGCATACAAAGATTACGGGCTTGATTCGTAAAAAAAAAAAAAAAAAAAAAAAAGAAACAACGATATCTCGATAGCCTTTCCTATTTTATCGCCGGCCAGGCCTTTTTTTCAGCAAAGCTCTGTTTATATTATGCCCATCTGGGCTCTTTAAACACCATGGTTCTGACACAGTATAGAGTATCGATTTCGCGATACTGTCTCGTATTGCTCAAAGACCTAGTCTCACGATTTACAAGTCCACATAGTTCCCTGTATAACCATATTACTCACCAAATAAAAACAAATCAAGTTTTCCACCATTATTGCCCTTTTAGAAACGGTCATTGCCGCTACCCCTGTTGACCTACATATTGATCAAAAGGGCTCGGTCTAGGATTGCCGTCCGGGCCCCTCTTCCGGAACCGATGTCTCAACAGCCCTCGCCATCTGGATACACACCCCCCGGGTCCCAAAGAGCCACATCAAATAGTGACACACGCTTTGGAACATTGCCCAAGGAAGGCAAGAGTGAGGAGGAAGTATATGATAGTTGCTATAAAGGGCTGCGTAGAGTTTACCGGGCAACACAAGAGGTGTGCCCAAGAATGCACGGCTACGGCGAAGCTCATTGCTCGCCAACGAAACCTGCCCCCCCTTGACTAGCCCGACAGCAGAGACGGCAGCGGCCATTGCTTGATCCAAGTTCAGTCACCGCCGCAGGTGCACGCAGATATGATGGGCTTGAATCGTGGATAGCTTTCTAAAAATACCCATGTAGATCATTACCTGGATTTGTACTCACGGCCAGGCCGACGAACAAATCGTGGCAATTTATAGTTATCTAGGTAGCTAGTCTGCTTTTGCCATGAATTTTTCATCATGAGCACCAGGGTCTTGAATGTTTTTCCAAGGTATATAGGGTATGTTGGCATATGTACCGTCCTGATCTTTTGTGAAACACTCTTCTTCACTCCAAGCAATATAACATGTTCACTCGTTGAAATCACTTTTCCTCAAACAACCCAGATCACGTTTTGACTTTTTAAGATCGATCCTAAAAAAAAAAAAAAAAAAAAAAAAAAAAAAAACAACGACAATAATAGTAATAATGAAGAATTTCACAATACTCGCCGTTTTCGCCATGGTCAGCGCCGCAGCCGCAAAACCCGTCGACCCCATCATCGACCACGACGGCTCTTCTGGACCTATCTCCCATCATGGACTTGCTCGAACCCGACAAGGCAAGTTCTCTGGATCCGGGACAGAAAAGCCCAGCGGAGGCTCGTATGTTGAGCGGCGGTCACCTGGAAGCTTCTTCTCTTCCCTGAAAGGCACGCCCAAAGCAGCCTCGCAACCTGCGAAGCAGGCCCCACTCCCAAAAAAGATGCCCGAAGATATAGATACACGCGATCCAGATGCTTTCATGAAATGGTGCGTACCCGAGTGCAAAAGTCACGTCACCGCCGTGGTTAGTCTTGAGGTCGTGATCAACGAAGAGACAAGCCGACGTATCGACAATGAATGCCAAACCAAATGCCGTAATAAATTAGCCGAATTCGCTCTCTCTGCTGGGGACGCTACGAACGCCGCCACTGAGAAAGCCCTTCTTGAGCAAGCCGATAGGCAACGCCATGCATAACTCACTCGGCAAGCGGCTCTTGGGTGGCGGCCTGGGGGTTGGCGATCTAAGTGGAAGCCTTTGTGTAGTGCGTACTTGTAAATATATACCTCAATAAAGCGTCTTTGTGTGCAGACACTTTTGTTGGGATTTCTGGCTGGCATTTTGTCCTTTTTGGTCAGTTGAACATCTTCGTAGCGAACAAACCGAAATATACGTTGGTATCCCATTTGTTCATTCTATTATATATCGTAGATGAAGATATATTCCATTGGGACTAAGTCGTATACTGTCCGAACGAGGTGACATCTTAACCCGGGAGATTATATATAATGGCCAGATTTGACTGTCGATACCCTTGGCTAAATAAATACCACTCGGATACCTCTGCTTGATAAGCAACACAATCTGGCAATTTCCAGCTTGTTAACCGTTGCCCTGTCCCACATTCCATTGAAGTCTATCCTGGCGAGCTGTTGATGCCTAGCATCTTTCAATACTGCCTTGAAACCTCAATGTCAGGTAGAGAGATAGACTGCTACATAGCCAATCAGGTCGAATTGTGTTGTCATTACGGTTAGCGATTACTTCTTGTTTATACCATCGACACTAGGCAAGGCCGGCACCTGTATACTAGTACGGTACTCCAACCCCAAATAAGCGTCGCTGACAACAATCAGGTCCAGTTTCCTCCCTTCTCTGCCAGCAATACTCTGGGGATCCGGATCAGGGAGCCTGATGACGGCTTTTGCAGTAAGCCTCGTCCCCATACCTATTGCCGAAGACCCTGTTCCCTTACCACCTGCTCCCTTATCACCTGAGCTCTGGCCCCCTGACCAACCCACGCGCTTGACGGCGACGACATCATCGGTTGCAATGTCGCCGACGAGAACCAACCAGCCCTCAGTCTGTGGCTTGGGATACTTTGGCGCATATACTCTTGCTTCACGGTCCACCAAAGGATTGGCTCGCCGCAGAACCACAGAGAAAGATGCAGCCGTGATATCCTCGACTTTAACGGCAAGGTCTGGAAGCATTGATACAGCCTTCCGAAACCTATTCTGTTGGCTAGCCGGAACGCCCAGATCCTTGAAAATACTATCTAGTTGTTTGTTTGGCAAGCTTGCCAGCTTTCCCAGCGTCATGTTCGCCTTGTTGCCCTTGGTGGCAAGCGATTCAGGTTCAAGCCCTGGCAGGATCGCCAAGGGGGAATCGGTAGGCCAACGAGCCGACTTGATGCACTGAAGTAGCTTGATCATCTCGAGGCAACTTGAAAGGTGTCCAAGCTCCGTCAAAACGTCGACTGAGGCCTGGATAATTCGGATTGCTTGATCGAGAACGCTGGTTTGATCGCCGACGTAATCCGTGATTGGGAGAGGGATTCGTGACATGTGCGCCTGCAGCAAAAGAAAAGCCTTTACATGCGGGTCCCACATTGGCAAGCCTCCAAACAGATCGGTAGGAATGGGCAGTGCCTTGGAGAGCTCGATATTTATGAGGTCTTCGTTGTGTCTGACAGGCAGCTCGTCATACTCAACAGCTCGGCACATCCACGAGAGGACGTCGGCAAATGTAGCACCAGGTTTCGCATACTTGACGAGGCTCCGGATGGTCTTGTGGGAGAGGTAATAGTAACTCATGATCTTCCCGAGCGGTGTAGGATCGACGTCGCCGTTGGGGTAGACCTCGACACACTTGGAGGCGGCAAGCTCGTCGAGGGAGCTATCGATCATAGAGATGATATAGTCATTGGCAGCCTGTTGTGCTGCTATGCTAGTTTGTTCCTCGGCTGGTATCTCCAGGCCGTAATAGGATGGATTCTTGTGCAGTCGGCGGAAGAAAAAGGTCCAGGTAAGATAGTCGAGTGCATCTTGCTTCGTGATTATGGTTTCGGCAGAGATTTCGGCGCACAAGTGATTGTCCAAAACGGTGTGCAGGGAACTCTCGACAGGGAATCCAGTGTGCAGGAAGTGCTTATAAAAGTCCTTCTTGGAGTCCTGAGTGAAGATTCGGGCCACACCGGAATTATCGAACTGCGGTCGGCCGGCTCGTCCGAGCATCTGGAGCACGTCGGTCAAGTCCATGTCCTTATAGCCTTCGATCTTGGCGTCGTAAAATTGCGTGCCCTTGACGACGACGAGGTGCGCCGGAAGATTGACGCCCCATGCCAGCGTGCTGGTGGCCACGAGAATCTGTATCTTGTTGTTAAGGAACAGCTCCTCGGCTAGCTGTCTATCTGACTCCACAAGACCCGCGTGGTGCAGCCCAATGCCGAAGCTGATGGCCTCCTTCAGGGCGTCATCCTTGATGCGCGCCAGGTTCAGCTGCAAGTCGTCCTCATCCATGTTGAGAAAGCGCCTCGGGTTGTCTTCCATGCCGCACATATTGATGAGATCCTTCGCGGTGAGTCGCGTCTGACGACGAGACGGCACAAAGACGATGACAGGCTTGGTCGGGCTGTGGTTTTTGACCGCAAGAAACGTGGGCCGATTCATGGACTGCATTAGAGGACAGAACCCTCGAACCTCGGGGAAGCCGTCAATATAGAGCTCCAGTGGCACTGGCCGCACCGAATGCCTGAAGTTGAAGAGTCCTTCTTTGACTCCCAGCCAGTTGCCAAGGTCTGTCGCGTTTGCACAGGCTGTCGACATTCCAAGCAGGCGGACCGAGTTTTTGGTTGACGCAGCAATGTAATTCATACGCGAGACAATGATTTCGAGAATGGGGCCACGGTCACCAGCCAGCAGATGGATCTCGTCGATGATTACCAAGCTGACTTGGCGGACGTAGCCTCTTGTCTGCCAGCTACGTGAGATTCCGTCCCACTTCTCGGGAGTTGTGATGATTACGTCTGCATCTTTGATGGTCCGCGTATCTGGAGTGTTGTCACCCGTCAACTCGACGAGTTTGAGACCCATCGGCCGGGCTAGACGAGCACCCCAGTCCTTGACTCGCTCGCGGACGAGAGCCTTCATGGGTGCGATATAGACTACCTTGGAGCCGGGGCGTTCCCGAAAGGCCCACCACATGGCCAATTCAGCAGCTACTGTCTTGCCGCTGCCGGTCGGTGACCCCAGGAGGACGTTTGCCGGGGTGTGGTATAGGGTGTGGAATATCTGCGTCTGCATCGGGTTGAAATACTGGAAGCGCTGAGCATAGACGTGCTCCAAAATTGGATTCTTCAGAGCAGTGATGGGAAGCGGCTGAAGGTTGAGTAGATCCGTGTAGACGCTCTCGGTGTCGGGTCTAATGAGGTGCTGAAACGACACCGGAGTTACCGTCTCAGCACCGAGCCACCTGTCGGAAACCGCGCGGACGTAAATTTGGGTGGGAAGAGGGTCGGACAACGGTATGGTAAAGTTTAACTCATGATCGTCGTACAGCTTCCTACGGCTGAGGATGAAGAACTCGTGGTGATAGATCTCGGAAGTTTCCGAGTTTTCAACCCAAATATAAAAAGACTCGGAAGTGCCGTGAAGTCGATCGTTCCACCGGAAGTCGGGCGTGATGAAGAGACGGATACGTAGGACATCTCGATTCAGAGGTGCAATTTCGGCCTCGACGCTCACTGTCGGAAAGTTGCTGATCATGTTGGCCAACTTGGTTCCCGCGCCATGGTTGTGAACCAAGCCGCCTATCTCTGCCGGCTCCATGTCTCTCATGGCCTCAACACTGAGCGAGTCCTTGGAATCGAGCTGGTTCAGGACAGGCTTTGGCAGCTCGAACTGGTGAAGAGGGTGTTGGAAAGGCCAGACCCGTTTCTCGATGGACTTTGCCAGGGTGAGGAGTACCAGACACTGGTGGCCCCAGCGGCGGTTGAGGGCGATCATGAAGATGGCCCTGCAAATCCTTCCGGCTTGCTGAGCTACGTAGTTTAGATCGTTGCCAAGGGCAAAATCTTCCGGCTGAACCTTGGAAATGTAGGCCTGTAGAAGAATGTTGGTCTTGGCTTGAGGGGTGTCGATACCTCCTGCCACGTCGCAAGGCACAGCCGCCCGGTTGTCTTTCATCCTCGTCAACTCCTTCGCCTCGCTGTCTCTAGACTGGATATTGTCAAACTCTCCACTCATAGCAATCATCTTGAGCACGTCGGCCTCGGTGGCGTACGGACTCATCATGGTGTTGAAGACTTGGATGCTAGTGTGGAGAATGTAATACTGGCTGGCAATGCGACCAATATCCTTGCTTCGTAGTTCTTCGGTAGTCTCATTGAAAATCACCATCTGGCACTTCTGCAAAGTCCTGGCAGCTTGTATGGCGAGTTGTCTTCTTCTCTGTACAAGCTCCGGGTCTTCTTCAAACTCAGCCCAGCTGATGCCATACGCCATTGGATTCTTTCTCATTCGCACGTAGAGGTAGGAATAACCAATCCATTGGACCGCCTCTGGGATCGAAGTGACGGTTCCCAGAGCAATCTCGGCGTTGAGGTTATCGACCAGCTTGGACGAAAAGCGGGATTCGATCGGTAGCTGGTCTGTCACGGCTGTGAGATAATGAGGAAGCTTGTCGGCTGTTGTGCAAATCATTCCGATACCGGTGTCCTCAAACTGAGGCCGACCAGCACGTCCAAAGATCTGCAAGACGTCCAAGATTCCGAGATCAACGAACTTGCCCTCCTGCGCGCTGTATACTTGGGTTCCTTTGATGACAACTGCTGCCGCCGGCAAGTTTACACCCCATGCAAGCGTGGCCGTACAGCAAAGAACTTTGAGGACACCCTCCGCAAAGAGTCTCTCCATGAGGTTGCGGTCCGATCGCGTCATACCGGCATGGTGGATTCCCATTCCTTTTGGGACCAGATCTCGAAGCTCTCTAGCCTTGCAGGTCTTCATATCGCGTATGGCGGCATCGTACTTGGGGTGCATGCTCGGATCAAACAGTTCGAGACAAGCTTGGTCGACGGCCCTTTCGTGTAGCATCTTGGCGGTTTGCAGCGTATCTCTTCTGGAGTGCACAAACACCATGACCTGGTGGTCCTTTTCTAGCATTTCCCTTACTTTGTCGAATGCAACTTGGTCAAGGTTTTCCCTGGATTGCTTTGTTCCAGCCTTTCCTTTGACCCCAATAAAATGCTGCTCCAAAGGAACTGGGCGGAAGGACGCGTCAAAATAAAAGAGGCCCTGCATACGGTTGACTTTTAGGAAGTCGGCAACGTCGATAAAGTTGGGAAGGGTAGCACTCAGTCCAACAATGCGGATGAGAGACTGTGTGCTTTCCACTTGCCTTTCCGTCCTGGCCACCAAGGACTCTAGGACGGCGCCTCGCTCGTCGTGAAGCATATGTACCTCATCAATAATCAGTAGCCTGACCTTTTGAACAAGTTCTGTATCCCCTGTCCCCTTTCTCGTTACGACATCCCATTTCTCAGGGGTTGTAACGATTATTTGTGTTTGCACAATCTCGGTCTTGGTGAGGTGCATATCACCAGTGTACTCCCGACAGCGGATTCCAAGCCAGGCGAGTCGTTTGCCAAGCTTCTCAGTAATCTCGGCGGCCAAAGCCTTCATGGGTGCCACATATACAATCTTGAAGTCCTCCGTGTGGACGGCAAAGTCCGTTGCGGTAGAATTTTCGAGAGGGTTCGGTGTAACATATTGGCCGATTGCATGCAATATTGTGAGCATGGCAGCGTCGGTTTTGCCCTACACCTGGTTAGTAAACGAGATCGAGATGGTCTAGCATCGGGACACTTACCGCTCCTGTGGGAGCGCAAACAAGCATGTTTTCATTTGTCTTGTAGGCGATTGGATATACAAGACTTTGCATGCGATTGAGTGTTTGGTAACCCTTGAAAGTTCGCCTGCATAGACCGTCGAGGTCTGATATTTTGACCAAAGTCTGTCCCGGCCAAAGGCCTCCGGGCTTGCCTGCTGGGACAAAGTACTCCTCATACTTGGGAAACTCCAACCTCTGACTTCCAACAGGTAGAGCAAACCGCTTTCCTGCGTGGCTCAAGGAGTTGCCGGCACTAAAGGCTCTATACACATGTGGGTATTGGGGCTCTTTCGATACGCCTGTTGCTAGAGCCGCGTTTTTGTGTTTGAAGTCTTGCTGGCGTAAAGCATCCTCTCTTTGTGATTTGTTGAGCAGCCGGGTGCCGCCGGGCCCTACGAAGGCTGCGTCTCCTGATCCTAAGGCGGCAGCGGCACCGGAGACCTCCTTGCGGTGGGATATAAGATCTATAACAAAATCCAAGTCATCAAACCCAATCAAGTCTGTCAATGATGACTGCAGCTCTTCTTCGGATCTGCTCGAGTCCAGAAACGTCAAGATCTGGTCTTGTAGGTGACTTGAAAAGAGCCCGCCTTTCCTAGAGGCAACCTCATCGCACTTTGTCATCAGCCACCTAAGACCATACGGTGTGTCTGGGAGCCCATCGCCGTTTGGGAAGTCATCTAAATAATCGTTGTCGTCAAAGTCGATCTCATTAAGTTCCTCGTCGGAGATGAAATCCCAAACATCATGGCCATCCATGCCAGAGCTCATTGGAGAGGAAAAGTTGTCCTGGTCATCCTCGTCATCACCATTCGCCAAGACGCTGGTATTTTGCGCGAAGTTATCCGGCAGACCCAGGGCCGCAATAGCAGCTTTCATGGTGTCGACCTGGTCCCGCCATTGCGTAATTTTATCGCTGATGTGGTCCGGCATCCTGGTGGGAAACAATTTGTTATAGCGTGACAGTCACACCCAACACATGCCACAACTGTAGCTGGAGGTGTTTGGATTGGCTTGTTGGGGTTTTCAATGACAGTGGAGGCCGAGTATGAAAAGGAACCAACGTCAAGAAGCCAGGCGTTTTATGGGGGTAAAGGGCTCTAGGTTTGATTGATGTTCGATGAATCAACTCGAGTCACTCTGTAGCTTCGGTTGAATATCCTTGGAAGTCTCCACCTTGATGACGATTTTGGATATAGCTGCCTGGAATATGATGGATGCCAACTCCAGACTTCTATCACCAAAATTCGATTATGAAGTTGCTGCTTCAACTCGGTCTGCAAGCAAATTGGTCTCCAAAGGGAGCCGCGTTCAAGACCCTCCAATTTTCCCGGGCATCATACAGCTTCAACGCCGACCCCGCCATAATAGGGTGGAGTCAATTCTAAACGGCCGCGGCAGGGGCGGCGCGCTTCCCCAACCGCCTTTGGAAGCCCAGTATCCGCCCCCCACCACCACTGTAACGATTACGGCCAGTGAATCCATGTGACGCCAACCTCGAAAAGGCGATCGCGTTACGGACTTCTGCTCACACCCGATTATCTAGTGAACCCCTTTTGCATCCCCATTCTTCAGCCTGCGACGTCCTTTGAATCCCCAGCCCGTTTCGACTCACAACCAACTTCGCTCCTCGAAAACCTAAAGCCGCGAACTTTATTCACCACTCCTAAACCCCTAGCTTGAACGACACCACCCCGCCAAACGTCCGTTGACCGACTCTCCCACATCGATACCGGCACCATGAAGTTGCACTACATCGGAGTACGTTAATTTGCATTGGTCGGAAACCTAGACACAAGATACAGGCAACGCTTTTAAATCTGGTTGCAAGTGGGTAGAAGAGACTGCCTACAGTACCCGAGACTAACAAGGCTGTCTTCATATAGATCTTTCGCAATGACAGCAAGCCAGCACACGAGATTGTCGCCGAGAAAGAGCTGAGCGCATATTCACGCTTCACCCGCTCCAAGTACGTAAAAGTCGGCGCTACGTAGTTGGATTGGGCATCGAGAGTTGCAAAACCAGACACTGACATGGATATACGCGCGCTAGCTATGCCGAATTTATGACATTTACTTCCAAGACCGTCGCCGAGCGGACCAAGGCGAGTGCGACTATACCAGGACTAGAGCCTCGAACGAATGCTGATAGTCTCGTCTTTACAGCCCGGACAACGACAAGATGTAGAGGAGAATGGTAATGGCCCAAGGAGCTCTCAGCCCTGGCATCTAGCAACACTATGACCTCGCAACGGACAGCTGACGTCAGAGATAGAGTACACATTCCACGCATACGGACGTACGGAAGGGATCTGCGGCATCATCATTTCAGACCACGCCTACCCGGCCCTCGTGGCGCATCAGCTACTTTCCAAAGTGGTTGACGAGTTCTTGGCCAAGCACCCGCGCTCCGCCTGGGCGACCGGCACCCCGAGCCTACCCTTTCCTGAGCTCAAGGAGTACATCAACACGTATCAGGACCCGCACGCTGCCGACAGTATTCTCAAGATCCAAAAGGAGCTCGACGAGACCAAGATTGTGCTGCACAAGACCATCGAGTCGGTGCTTCAGCGTGGAGAGAAGATTGACGACCTTGTTGCCAAGAGTGACGGGTTGAGTGCTCAGAGCAAAATGTTTTACAGTTAGTTGTTTCCCCAATTTTATGTGACTAAAACGCGGCGGCTGACATGTTTTCCTTTCACCCTATAGCGCAAGCAAAGAAGCAGAACTCGTGCTGCATTGTCATGTGAAGGGTTACGGGTGCCAGCAATTGTTTAGCTTAATGAAGAGACGTGCGTCGGCACGTAGTCGAACATGTCCTTGCATTCTTTTCGCAGCGTTTTCGTCTCAAGGTGGCTCAATCGATCTTCTTTTTGATCTATGACAATCTATCCCTTTATCGTTCGTGCAAGCATAGAACCGATGCACTATTTTATCATCGCAATTAGTCTGATGCATCGACGAATATCCTTATGTCTGTATGCTAGTCAGCGATAATATTGCACGATAGTCTACAGGGCCGCGAGCATTTCGCGAGTATTCTCGGACGACAAAAACGCAATTTGTCTGTCGGGCCCAAAAATGACCTTGCCTTGCTTGCAAACCCAAACCCAAACAGCACCACCACCAGCCGCCCCCCCCCNNCAAGAAAAAAGCCAACGGGCAAATTGCAGGATTCCAGGCACAGGCACCATGCGACTACCGCATCTGGTTGGGGGGAGAAGATGAGCAAGGTTGAAAGTCAGGTAAAAATAGAGGACTGGGCTTTCTGGGCAGGTTAAACTCGGCCGCATTTCATCTCGAGGTGCCGGGCCATCGTTTGCCAAAGGCCATTCACCATCTTCCTTGGCATTCCGTTGTTGCAGAATTGAATGATGAGCCAAACAGTGCTATGCAAATCCCCCACCATTTGTCCTTTTTGCACCCATCTTGAAGATTGTATCCAAATATAGAAAAGACAGGGTTGACGACTGTCCTCAATATAGCAACCCCCGAGTTTGTGCCTAACCTTAGCTCGTCCAAGGCGGAATTCCACCTTTTTACCGGGCTTCCCTTGTCTGGTTTTCACCACCTCATCCGAACACGCAATATCAAGGGATGTAGTAAGTCCACTGCGTATCGTAGTCTTTGTGGATGTTATCGTCTGAGGGTAAATAGTTAGCTCTAGTGCAGTCATCCCACCTAGGCCAATGACCTAGTTGAAGCCCGATCCCATACGTCAGACCCGACTTGGAAAACAGATCGTCAGACACCGGGGTTGGAGTGTAAAAAAAAACTCTCCGATCAACCAGGTAGCTGGGAATATTTGACTATCGCCAGCCCGTCCAGCTGGACTGTTTATTAAAATATGTACTATGCGGCCAGTCCTTCGAACCCAAGACTTGGCTATGACAGCATTATTTAATTTTTACGAAAAAAAGGTGGGGAAGAAAGACCGGTCGTTCCAAACAAAAGGCCGCTTCCCTGAGCGACGTGATGAGACAAAAAAAAAAAAAAAAAAAAAAAGAACATAAAACGAATGCACGCAACGCGTGTTCATCGCCACCCTGTAAGCAGCCCAGGCGGGTTGAACGAGAAAATCAGCAAGAACCTCAAGGCCAGCCGTGGTTGAAAGAATGTTTTTTGTGCCATTAGTCCCCAAGCGCCCGTGATAAGCCCCAGCAAGCAGCAAGTGAAAAAGCAACGCCAGGAAGATCGCCCCCGCTCCACAAAAAGAAAAGACAAAAGAAATTTGTATCGGACAAACCAGAACGAGACCAGGTATCCAAAAGGGGTATAGTAGAAGAGTTGCCGAGGGCGAGGGAGTGAAAGAAGTAAGAAGATTATCCGCCCTATTGGGCAGGATTACAAGGTCTAGGCAGCCTCCAAAATGACCCGCTCACTCTTCCGATGCATCATCAACTGCTCAGGCGATAAATGTCGCCTGGGAGGATGAATCAGTGTCGGTGTGCACGACTTGGTCTCCTGCAGACGCTCATTCTTACCCAGCTTGACTGGGCTCACTTTGGCGGGCGAAGGCATCGGCCTGCCAGGCCTGGTGCCGGCGACGGTCGTCCCGTTCCGGTCCCGCACGACGCTAGTCTGCAAAGGCCTTAGCATTTGCCGCTGCTGTCGCGAGATGCTGATTTGCCTCGCGATGGAGATCTCCACCGCAGCCTTGAGCGCATTGTCAGACTCGTCATCAACAGAAGGCCTCGTGACGTTGGTGGCCACGGAGGAGGTGGATGATGGGGATCGCTTGCGAGTGCTGCTGGCGGTGCTCGAGGATGTGGCGGCCGAGCTTGGCGGGGTTTCCAACTGCCAGCGCGGCTCCACTACTATCGTCGGCTTAGGCTGCTGCACGGCCATTTGCTGGTCACGCTCATAGTCGGAGGCCGGACTGGTGGGGGATTCCAAAGACAAGCTGGACTGGCCCTGTCCAAAGTGCACGGGCCTATCCCTAGCGCTTGGGTGCAGGTACCTTGACGACCCTGCCGAATGGCTGGTTTTGTGTGATGCTTGGCCTCTGCCGAGTGCCGCATTGTCGGCATCAGAACCAGTGCCAAAGCGCTGTCTTGCCGGTGAAGATACGGTCGCAGGTGACGTGTTCGATCGGGTCCTGGGCGACGACAGGGAACGAGAAGATTCAAATCGAGACTCCGGAGTCGGCGGAAAGAGCGTAAAGGCGGGTGACTTTGTCGGAATCGGCTGGGGGGACGTGGCAGCACGTTGTACCGGTCTAATCCTCTCTTCCTCCTCCTTGACGATGCAGTCATTGATGCTCTTGAGTCGGTCGAGAGTTGCCTGTCGCCTCGCGAGGAGAGATGACGAGCTCTGAGGATTCAACAAGCCACTAAACATTACGCTGTATCTCTCCATCTTGACGTCCGGGATTTCCACGTTCAGAAACGGGCCGCCTGTATTAGTGATGGGGATAGGTGGTGGCGGGTTCACAGGCCGCAAGATCTCTGGCCTTGAAATATCTGATCTTGAAATCTCCTGCCTTGAAACCTCTGGGAAGGCATGGGGCTGGTAAGGATGCTCCGTGTCGATCGAGTTAGCAATTGGGATGGGGTTACTGATTTTTCTTCGCGGGCTTCTGGGCGCGGGAGCCATGGGCTCGGTATTGGTTCTGGCGATGAGAGGCTTGTATTTTTGGGCACTGGAACCAGCCGATGTATGACTCCTCATTGGGGTGGTCGGTGACCGCTGACTCTGCAAAGAAGAAGCAGATCTGAGACCCGAAAAGGAGGAACTTTGCGATGGCGAGGGCATCGGCGACTCCTCAACATGCTTTCTCCCAAATAGCCCGAACAGCCTTCGCTTTCCCGTCTTGGTACGTTTCAACGGCGCCGGCGGTTCTGGTTCAGGTTGTGGGGGCAGCCTCGGCTCTGGCTCTGGTCGGACAGCCTCCTGCACCTGGGGTACCTGTGGTCGCCAGCTGTTGGAGAAGTTTGGCGGCGAGTGGCTCGAGGCCTGGGTCGGACTGCCTATAGCCATGCCTATGGGCATTCCTATCCCTATTGGGATCTCGGCGGATCGCAACGATTCTGGTGTCTCCCTTCGGCGAAAGGGGGGCGCAAAGATTGGTGGTGAAGCCCCTCTCGAGCTTATGTCTGGTGTCAACTGGCCCCTATTTGGGATGTGAAAGCCTGGCCTCCAGGCGCTCTGCTGGCGGCCAACCAAATATGAGTCGTCCCTAGATATCCTCCTGGAGTCGATAGCAGCCCTTCCCGTCGCGGGCCTCAAGAACATGTCGTCCCTTGATATCCTCGAGTCCATTGTTGCAAAGTCTGTGCGGAGTGTGGTGGTGGCCTTGCCTGAAGAAATATTCGATAGAGGAGGCATTAGAGAGAGCTTGGCTCTTGATGGTGGGTGAGGGAGTGGACGACTGGCGTAGGCGTGGCGCCCGTCCGAAGAAGCAGCGGGGAAGGGCTTATTATGAACAAGACCAAGAATGGTGTTTTCCAGGGGAGGGCCTGGTTCTACAGCGGAGGGGGGGAGGCCGTGCGTGGACATGGGTGGCGCCGAGGTGTAGATGCCCCTGTTCCCGGTGGCACCCCTATCCTTGTAACGGTTGACGATTCTCAGCATGACAGGCAGTTTGCAGCCTTTTGCCGGCGATCCCGATGCAGCCAGCCAGTGCTGATGACCGACCCTTTGTGCAAAGTGAGGTAAAGCGACAGCGGGAAAACAAGGTTTATGTTGTAGCAGCTGCTGCTATAATCGGTCGAGTCGTGCGCTGCAGTGACTTATTTTCTGCCCGCAGGTTGCATGCTCAATGCACTGCGCCGTGGCCTCTTTTTATTTTTCTGGACGTGACCTGCGTCTGTTAATGGGACGCTTGCTTATTGTCGCCGTTGCGTGCAGCAGCAGTAGCCATAGTTCGGACAGAACAAAGAGACTGATTGGAAGGAATGGATGCTGGTGCGTGGAGCGAGAGTTTTCTGCAGATTAGTAGGGATGCTCTCGCTCTCGTTGTTTCAAAAGGTCCCGGGAGCTTGCACCACCAATTAATTGACTTACTTTGGTCCAAGTGAAAATAATAATAAATACAGTATGGTTATTATTACTCTCAACCTGACTAGAAGATGGGATAATCCAATTCAGGGATTCAGCCACTTCAAGCTGTACGAGAAAAGAAACAAAATAATATTTATACTCGTTCGTATAGTGTCGCCGCAATACACACCAATGTATGTACATGTATTTCGGCAGCAAACATGACGGGGGCTTGGGCGGCGAGATCTTACGTTACATATCATTCATTCATCCTCTTGGCCCTTTGATCCATCCGAGCTGTATGTACAGTAGTAGTGAACAAGCCACTAGCCGCGTGTGCGAGACGTTTTTCTGTGTTGCCCGCCCGGGCCGAGATGACTCTGGATCTGCACATAAACAATTATAGCCTCTTTTCGCCATCCCAGTCCATCGGATTTTGGGAAGAGGGGGGCCATAGTGATTGATTGACCATTTTGCTCGGAGGAAAACCTACGTAAAACTTCCCCCAAAGCACAAAATAGAAACAGCAAAACCCACAAAGCACAAGCCGCGTTTCTTACACGCAATGCTGTCTACAGGACAGTAATGCGAATCGTTCCAGGAGTGGGTAATCTTCAGGAACATGCACTCCGATTTTGCCAGTCTTGTCTGTTTGAGATTCTGGACGGTTATTTTGAGCAGACTGATCAGCATGCCGTATGGATCTGGGGTTTATCTACCATGGTGGTAGGGGTAAAAATCAACACCCTTGTACAGTTGTGGGCAGCGCGCGGGGCTGGGGGGTTTGCTTGTTTTAGTAATATTTCCAACCAGGCTGCGAAGTACCTGTGGGTTGCGATTTTGAAATATTCCCAAAAACAGGGGATTGCTGCGTAATTACGCAGAGTTCAACACTGTGCCGGGGTGTTGGATTTTTCGCCTGACACCATAGTAGTCTCTACTTTTGCCGGGATTCCCGCCAAGGGCTGGGAGGTGCCCTGCCATTGATCTTGTCTGGGGTGCCTGTAATTACTAGCGTACTATTACAACAGCACTTAATGGGCTTGTGGGAACTGGGTAGGTGAAGTCAATCCTCGAGATGTGGGCGACGTGGGATGATGAAGAGGGGCATTCGGTCTCCACCGAAAAGAAAAGAAAAAGAAAAAGAAAAAAATACATTCGGCAACAACCCTGAGTCTTAAGAAGCCCGTGGAGAACGTCACACCACAATGGACGAGGAACCGTTTCAGATTTTCACTTCCTAGCTGACGTACAGATGAGCGCCGAGCTACCTCTGCAAATGGATAGTCTGCAATTCAAAAACGACTCAATTTTGTCAATTGATTCAATCACCTTCGAGATGCTGCAACTCTCGGGGTCAGACATGTGCCTTATCTTCAAATCCAATGTACCTTGCTTTCATCTCTTGTGCCCAGTTAGGAACCTTGCATCAGGGGCACATGTGAATACCTACCTAGTACATACATACATTGATGCACACCCGCAGTTCTGTACATGTACTCTAGGTATTTGGGAGTATAAAACTATAGTGTCCTGACCCAATTGTCCAAATTAGTCCGAAAGTAGCAACATCAATGTACAGTAGTAGTAATATGGATCATCAGAGAATGTCTAGAGAAATGTTTGGTACGGTGTGACTGACAAGTGTACGAACGAGTCAATCTACTGGTCAACACGTTGTAATTAAATACCTTCCTTGCACAAAGCAAAGGCTCAAACCATGAACCTCGTTCTGTTAAATTTACATGTACGCATTTCAGGTGCACCTAGTGGAGTGCTACGATTCTCACAAGAGCCGCCTGCAATGCTACATCGGCGAAAAGATTGATTACTGTGGTAGTGAGTTAGGTACTACGCTCCATGTGGTATCCAATTACAGCCAAGGCTGGGTTCTTCACGAACCGGTTGGGGCAACGTCCCTGCTTGCCCTGGGCAATTAGTTGCCGAGGAAATTTGTTTGACGTTTGATGAGATGCAGATTTATCCTTTGCTAGCAGGGCAACTGGCCAAATCTTAATTCCTTTTTCCTCTAGCACTCCACATTCCTTTTCCAGATGAAGGATGCAACTTGAAGGAGCTGTACAGTACTGTACTTGCTGCATTCCGTTTCGTTGTGCTCGCCGGTTGTGCCGTCAAGGCACCCTACCCTCGCCTGCCTTGGTGGCTAGCTGGTGGGGAAAAGCAAGCAGCGCCAGTCACATCAGGTCCAAATCGGTTCAATTGTCAGCCAAGCCTATGTTGTTCCCTTTTAGGGCTGCTTAGGTGTACTGTACATATCACAGCCCAATGCTACGCGGCTTGTTTTGAGCGGCAAAGCTCATATTTTTCTATTCACTGTCCTTTTTAAGCACTAAGTCAAAATATTGCAACCAAAATCTTGCAAACCGTGCACCTCTTTTTTTTCTTGTTTTTCGTTTCCACTCTCTGCCTTATTCTTTTCTTTCTTCATCTCCCATCTCCCAAAGAACAAACAAGGGGCACCGCATTCGGTACCGGACTCACAATAACCATGCAATTCCGCATGCGCATGGCCAACTTTGTCTCATAGTCGACCCCTAGGTTATGCGATGGACCTGTGTCTCCATCCCGTGATCGCACCGTAGCAGAGTAACAATGAGATCGTCTATACATCAAAAATATTAGATCGGGGAGCCACTAAACCGACAGCAGAAACCTTAGGTCACAAGAACTCCATGATCGTCCGGCCGTTGAACCGTATTAGCTGTCAAACCATTTTGCGGCCGGGCGAAAGAAGCTATCCCATCTTTACTGGACAATGCATTATCAGATTTGGGCTGGAAAACCAAGAAGCGATGACATGACAGGGGACTAGCCTGTGCCGATTATCTGTCAGCATGTTTCATCGTGTTGCGTTGGACCATACAACTAACACTACTGTACAGTACTCCCATAGTACATTACTACCTAGGAGGTGGACCCAGGGATTCGGCTGTCTCATCTCACTGTGGATATTCAGGCACGAATACTTGAGATGCGATACACCGGTGTCGGCTAATGATCGAACAGATTTCCTTACTTCAGGATCTTTGCAGTCATGAACTGGCTGGCGACAAATTGTGATTTATCGGAACTTGACTGACAAGGGTTGCAGTAAAAAATGAACCCGTTGTTCCTAACTGTCAGGCCCGAGCCTTTAACGAGGCCCCGATTTGGTTAATGCCACGCCGGCTCATACGATACGCGATCAGGTAGTGCTCCACCAATAGGCCGCTCCCGCAACCCTGGCATAACCTAACTCAGTGAGAGCCGGTCGTCGACTTTTGTCCCTGGATTCCCTTGTTCCTCTGTATCCTCATGGCTTTCGCATGGTTGTATAAAAATGGACAGAATAATGCAGTTATAACGACGGCGTATCACCCTTCCAAGTTTACGTTTTCCCGCATTATTGACAGAGGTGGCATAACCGACCTCGGATTCTATTTCTTCGAGAAGCATAACCCAGGAAGAGGACCAATTGATCCGGTTGTCTTAGTCCCGGGAATTCTCGCCTGGGATCTTGGTTAACCCAGAGAAGATTCGGTGAAATCCCACACAACTTGACGTTGATTGATTCAATTATTGTGCCGTGACCAGACACTCCAAGGTAGAACTTACCCTGTCGCATTACCACCTGGATGTAATTATCTGCTGTACGGAATGGCATGAGATCTTTGGTGAGGAAGCAGTTGAAGTTGCAAGCCCTTATTCTCGGGGATGGACAAATACATCTTACCTCTGTCGATCCCACGAACGCTTTTGAGGATTGGTTTTACGCTAATGATGATGAATGACCCAACAAACATATTCAATACTCGCAGTGCTCGCACTGCAGTTGGCATTAACTCACCAGGGTCTAAACCATAATCTCTCCATCCCCTGAATAGATCATGAATGGTCAAAATAGCCTACCTACTGATAAACTAGTATCGGCAGTAACCAGCCCGAGGCGCCATCAAACTAAAAGCACTTCACTCTTTCTTCGTCACCATCGTGGACCCCGCTGACGTAATAATCGGCTGACTCATGAGAGCAACTTGACGCGCTTTCGATGGTGGAAAGGAAGTTCGGTTGGAGAGCAAAGTGCCCCGCGCCAACGAGTGAAAGTGTTGACCCGCAGCAACTAACCTCGAACTCATACACCTCACCAAAGCTGTTTTTTACCTTGTGCCATAATCAGCCTCGCTTTCCCCAATCCCGGTGACTGGCTTGAGCATACATTCTTCGATTTCAAAGAAAACCAGAGGCGAACCTTTGTTTCCCACCTCTCTCCATTAGCACAAACTACCCCTCATCAAAAATGTCGTGGCAAGGTAATGCGAAGACGTCGTCCCACAGACCTCATTGCTGCATCCATGCACATCCACCCCTCATATGGAAGTCCTTGGAGCTAATCAAGCGCGCGCTCCGCAGGATACGTTGACCAGAGGTATGCTGCAGCCTAACGACACACACAGCAGACGAACCGAGTCGAGTCGGATATACCGTAACAGAAGTGCAGCATGTATTGACTGATAGCACCTCGATGACAGCCTTGTCGGCTCGGGCCACATCGACAAGGCGGCCATCATTAGCGCCGCCGGAGACAGCACTTGGGCCACATCGGCCGACTTCACGGTATGCGAAACCGGTCATGGATCTTGGACACCATCGGAAGAAACCCACAGATCCGAGCTGACCGCCCATGCGCACAGATCGAGCCCGCCGAGATGAAGACTATTGCAGACATCCTAGACAACAAGGCTGGCGCGCAGGACAAGGCACATTCCGATGGCATCTACATTGCCAAGGAACGCTACGTCGTGGCCAGGATTGACGACAACACCATTTACGCCAGACAGGTATGTATTTGAGATGTTGCGTGTTGGGGAATCAAGGTCGATACTGACGAAGTGCCCATGTCGGGGACGTTAGGGCCGATCCGGTGTCGCCATCGCAAAGACGGCACAGGCCATCCTAATCGGCCACCACAGCGAGGCCACACAGGCCGGGAATGCATCGCAGACTGTCGGCGCCCTAGTGGACTACCTGAAGCCTCTGGGATACTAATCAAGTGCGCCTGGGCAGTAGATTGGCGATGTTTTGAGTTTCAATGGTGTCGATAGTGGCCTCCTAGATACTGGCCAAGAAAACAGGCCTTGAACAGAGACAGCGTCATTGGTACAGGTTCACAACATCCGCGCGGGGAATCCGTCGAGACCAAGGGGAAACTTGCACCTTGATCAGAGAGGTGATGACAGCCGAGCGTTTGGTCGTATTTTTGTTCATTATGTTCCCCCATTTCGCGCTTGCGCTTTCGCTTGCCACACCGTTTGATGCCAGTAAGTCAATATCCAGACAGATGTTCAACACATTTTCAAAGTTACCCAAATCGGTAAGCCAAGATCAAATGAGATGTCCTATATATGAGATGTCGTATAGATATAAATCTGAATTTGCCAAGAATTCGAATCGACCAATGTTGTATTGTCTTATACTCAGCCCCAACTGCACGCAAGCGAAGCCGCTGAATTGAAGACGGATTTTTTTTAAAGAAAAAAAAATTAGAAAGAAAGAGACCCAGTGATATAAGCGAGCAAATTAGTGACGATAAATCAGGGTGGTGGTGTAACCGTGTATTTCGGGTATTTTGTCGCCTAAAACGCCTGAAGAAAGTTAAACGAGTCTATGTGTGTCTTCCCGATGCCCATTCCCAAGCTCCCACAAACGCCAAGTTGCTACTCGGCAGCTATACATATATGCCCACAGGATATCTGCCAGTGCATGCGGGCTGTCTCTAGCGCGCACTTTTGGTCGCCTTATACTGGCAGGTCAGCGTTCCGCCTGCCGAGGCCAATCCTGTCGACTACAAGGCCAATGTAAGGACCTATCACGGGAATTCCCCTTGCAAAGCCGGCTATGGTACCGAGGAAGTCTCCAAACAGTATCACAATACCGTAGAGCTCAACACAGAAGCCTATAAGGGGCCACCTCATGAGGATCATGAAGAGCCCCAGGAAAAAGGCAGCCGTGCCCTTGGCCTTTTGCTTGCGCGCAAAAAAGAGAAGCGTCTTCTGTGGACCGATGATTATCGTCAGGCCGATGAGGAAGAGTATCTGTTTTCAGGGAGGGGTCCCGCAGCGTCAGCCTCTCAAATCGATGGTTTTGGGACGAGGCGGCGGCGAGTTTCGTACGTTTCCCATGGCAAGCCTGATAGGGAGGGAAGAGAAATCGTTAGCCACAGGCAAACCAGAGTCTGGGTATAACAACAAGGGTAAGAAACATACATTGCCCGGTCAAAGAACAGCATGACACCTCCGACCAGGAAGAAGCCTCCTGCACGATGCAAAAGCGTTCGGGTTAGCTGCTGCACCCGGCTCTGGCGCCTGCCGGGACATGACAACGGGTCAGGCGCGGGTCATCGGGGCATACTTGTGCATACCGCCGGAACAGAAGGCAACCCCAATCTCTGCAACAAAATGTTAGCAAACCTGAGCAGAGGAAGCGATGCGCCCCATGTGAGAGGAGCGGGGGTGACACGGGGCACGGATGCGACTTGCTTTGGGAATCTGTTAACCACATTGACGGCATCGTTGAGATAAGGTTGTGAGTTTCCCTAGGTTTGCGCAGTTGGTTGTTCTTGTTCTTTCAAGAAAACAACGTGCGGGTTGGCTGCTCGTAGCCAATGTGGTGCAAAGAGCGTGGAAAAAAGTAAGAATAATAATGGCCAGCCACCAAAAGCTTGACTAGATCTAGGACAGTCGAGAGGTTTGGGGAGCACTTAATCAGTCGTCGCGGAAAAGGATAATGATGCGGCCTGAACACGTCGAAACCCCTGGTTCGTCGCGCAGGGGGCGCTTTGGTCGAGGCCATGGAGGTACAGGGCACTTCTGGCGCACTGTGCATGTGGGCCCAGGCCGTTCCTTTGACCAACTCGTCGCAACGAGGGGGAAAAAAAAAGAAAAAAAAATTCTTACACAGCTCAACAAGTCAGCAAGTTTCATTGCATCAGGAATCTTCTCTTCGACTTGGAGTAACCTCCAAACAAGGCCTCATGATGCAAGCTCTTGGCGATTGATGCAGTCCGAATATCTCGACAGCGCCTCAAGCTCGACATTGCATCGTAGTCTTATTTCATATGGCTGTCATCTGATTTCACTGATTCCCATCCTCGACCTAAAGGATCGGGAGAAACTAGTCACGATCTGGATTTCATTCGGGTTTTCTAGTTAAGGTGCACATCCAATACCTGCACCTGGGTAATGTACCCTTTGTAATCCATCAAGTTGATGGATCCATACATATTTGCCGCGGCGGCCTAGCTTTTAGCTATGGTAACTGAGGGTCGTTTTCTTGCAACGCCTCGGTGGTCTGTCTGATACAGGCATAGAACAGAACTTGATCACGATTAAGCCGGAGCGTCAATTGTCATCCTGTCATCGAAAGGTGACAGGTGTATAGCTGAAGCTTGACTTTGTTGGTCGGACAATGCTCCCGTGAACCCATTCGATAGATAGAGTAGAAAACAAAAACACACATGTTAATGGAACACCCATTGTGTAATTGACCATCCCATGCGCCTTTACTCCTAAACACCAAAAGCCAAAACTTTCGCATTCCTCTTTTATTTGAGCACCGTGTGAGCTCCCCTCGCCTCCAAGAACTGCTCTGCTACTCCCGATGGGAGGCCGCGGATGATGCCAAATACTTCCTTGTTGTGGTACCTCAGCCTCGTCTTTGGGTCGTTGTATGGCGCTGGTAGCCCCGTGATGTCACAGTAGCGCTTCATAGGAGCCATGCTCGGGGCGCTCTCGATGTTGGTGTACGTAGCACTCGGCGCGGAGGGTCCCGGTTGTCCTGAAGCGGCTGATCTAAGATTCTTCTCGAGCACCAGCTTACTCAAGCTCCGGGACGCCTGAGCGAGGTTCGGCTGCAAGCTGGCACCGTTCGCGGCTGGTGTTGACTGGCCGCTGGTGGAAAGGCCGTCGTCGCCGCCTGGCGTGGCTGCGCCGCTATGGTCCTGTGGGGTCGCGTTGACGGAGGCCTCCTTGCGAGAGGCATCGCCGAGAATCGTCTTGATGTTCTTGTTTCGGCGCTGATTAGGCTTCCAAGACGGGTTGCGGAAGGACTTGTGGACTGAGTGATTGTCGAGCTGTTCTATGAGAGCCAGGTGCGCTGCCGCCGCCTCGGCATTGGCTTCTTTGTTGGACATGGCGAGCGCGATTTTGTCGTGTATTTTGTGTGAGGCGGTGTTATTATGAAGACAGACAAGAATAGGGATGAGAAGAGGAAGAAGATAAGGAATTGTCTATAGCATCATTCTGGGAGCAATTGCTCCAAACAGAGCTATCTAGTGCCAAGCAAGATGTAGGAGCTTCTTTCATTACTGGACAGGCAGGTATGGGACTACAACGGAGAACGAACGGCCCAGACCATTGGGGGTGAGTTCCGATAAGCGCTTATCTGCCCCACTTCTGTGGTTCCTGCCGGTATTGCGGGGAGAGGGACAAACCGACTGATCTGGCTGTGCACGCGTGGGACGCGACTTGTACACTACTTGCAGAGACGACATTTGCGACAGACTACCTCTAAGCAAGACGTTTGTCAAGAAACAGAAGTATTGCAAGAATGGTATGCAAGCTCTTTGCTCAAATTGGATGTGCAACTTGACCAATGCTGATTTTGCGCCAGGAGAGCCCTCATGAACACCAACAAAACCTGCTGTTGTCTCGAATCATCACCAATGTGGTAAGAAGCGCCAACGCAGTCCTCATGTGGACTCGCTTCAAGCACATCTCTGTACGCCAGTTTCTAGAAACTGACTCTGTTGTAGGAGAAACTCAATGAGGCGATAGTTGTGATGAACAAGTCGCTTCAGGAGATTAACATTCAGAACATGAATGTTGAGCTCGTTGCGCAAATGTTCAAGAACTACCAATCGAATGTTCTATTTCACCTAGAAGGTCAGTCGCTGTTTATGCTTAACCTGGGCAAATGGAATTGGCTGACAGATTTGTATAGCAACTGAGAATCTAAAGGAACCTTCCTGAAGCAAAGGCATTGTGGCGCATGGGGCCAAGAGGGGTTCGGTTACTACGTAAAGGCACATTGCCAAAATAGACATACAGGTTAAAAATGCGGATATTTATGACTGGCAAACCCGAGCAATTCTCCAATTGTGAAGAAAGCTCTTTTTTATTTATTTATTTATTTTCCCCCCCTCTCTCTCTCTCTCTCTCTCTCTCTCTCTCTCTCTCTCTCTCACTGCGGAAATAGTTCTCAAATATACTTTAAACTCCTACAGCACGCTAGCCTTGAAGACCGTAGTAAAAACTGTCGAATCAAACAGCCAGCTACCCTGCACGAAACAGGTGGAGTAAATCAAGACCAGGTGGGTTCGGTGGATGTCAGGGGTCTGACCTCACCAACGAAGCTCCTGTGAATTGATCGACGAGACCGCGATGCTTTTGCTTTGATTAGTACCTACTGTAAGGTACCTTGCCTAGAATTTAAACCGCAAACGACATGCTGAATCGCGAGTTGATCGCGACATTCTTGACAAACAATCCAGCGTGCCCACCAATTTGATAACGTTACATAATCGCCCGCGACATTTTAATTGTAAATCCTGCTGCATTCGGCATACAACTTGTGACAGGCTGAAGTGCAGTAGCACGACCATGACCGCACAATAGCCCCCGTCAGATTGCCAGCGCCCGTCCTTCCATCATGACGCCCATGGTTCTTGACGACCAACCCTCGGCGGCTGCCCCGCCGCCACCTCTACGGGAGGCATGGAAGCTACTCCCATCGCCAACCATACATACCGTCAAGGAGGCCCGGTTCGAGAAATACCACCCGCCCCAGTCAGATGTCCCGGGGCGCGCAAAAGCCGATGGCGGCCCGGTGGCCATTGTCATAGATAATGGTGAGTGAGGCTCGGTAGCGATCGCGAAGCCTGGTTGGATGTGTCACTGACAGTCGCTACAAACTAGGATCCTCTGCTGTCAGAGCCGGATGGTCAACCGAGAATGACCCGCGCTTGATTGTGCCGCCGATAATGGCAAAGTACCGCGACAGGAAGCTGGGCAAGACTTTTTCGTTTGCCGGCTGGGATTGTTATTCGGATACGACCGCCAAAGGACATATACGAAACGCATTCGAGGCCGGTACCGACATAGTCAGCAACTGGGACGTCATGGAGCACGTATTGGACTACTTGTTCATCAAGCTAGGTCTGAACAACCAAGGGGACTCGATAGACAGGCCCATTGTGATGACGGAAGCCGTTGCCAATCTGCCATATTCACGGAAATGTGAGCCCATCATGCCCCTAGACGCCCATGGCACATCGTTGACGACACGCTGACACGCTGAAAACAACCTACCAGCCATGACTGAAGTTCTGTTCGAATGCTATGGAGTACCATCCGTAGCTTACGGTATAGATTCTCTGTTCTCGTACAGACACAATAAGGGCTCTACCGGCCTGGTTGTCTCATCGTCTTACAGCTCCACTCATCTCATACCCGTGTATAACCAGAAGGCCCTGCTATCGCAAGCGACACGTCTAAACTGGGGCGGGTGGCATGCGGCTGAGTATCTACTAAAACTCATAAAGCTCAAGTATCGCGATTATTTGGGCAACGTCAAAATGAACACGTCCCAGACGGAGCACATGCTCCGTGATTTCTGCTACGTGTCCAAGGACTACGATGAAGAGCTAAAGACATATCTTGATTGGACTGGACTGGAGGACCGTGAGCGCATAGTTCAGTATCCGTTCACAGAGGAGGTAATCGTGCAGAAGACAGAAGAAGAACTGGCGAAAATAGCAGAGAGGAAGAAGGAGAGCGGCCGGAGGTTGCAGGAACAAGCTGCCAAGATGAGATTGGATCGGCTGGTAAAGAAGGAACAGGAGCTCGAGTACTACAAAAAAGTACAGGAAATGCTGGTTGATCAGACCAAGAAAGAGACGAAGCGGATTCTTGACGATGCCGAAGTTAAAGACGAAGCTCATCTCGAACGACTCATAAAGGAACTAGAAAAGACCATCAAGAAGGCGCGGACAAAGGACCTGGGCGGTGAGGTAGAGGATGAGGCCGCCGAAGAGCCCGACTTCTCGCTGCTGGAGGTGCCAGACGAGGAACTCGACGACGCTGGAATAAAAGCAAAGCGGCAACAACGGCTTATGAAGTCCAACCACGAAGCCCGCGCACGTGCCAAGGCCGAAAAGGAGGCTGAAAAGGCACGGATAGCCGAGGAGGCACGACTGGACGAGGAGCGCCGGACCAACAATCTGGAAGAGTGGCTCGCGGACAAGCGCCGGGCGCACCAGGAGGCGGCAGCGCGGGTAAAGGAGCGCGAGATGTTATCCAAGGATATGGGAAACAGGAAGACGCTGGCGTCGGTCATGCGCATGAAGAGCATCGCCAACCTGGCCTCTGACACGCCCACGGGCTCGGGCACGTCGCGGAAGCGGAGGCGCGGTGGAGATGACGACGACTTTGGAGCAAACGATGCAGACTGGGGCGTGTACCGCGACATCGCTGTCAACAAGGAAGACGGCAGCGACGACGAGGACAGCGAGGAGAAGGATGAGGCGCAGCTCACGGCCCTCGAGCAGGAGCTGCTGCAGTACGACCCGCTCTTCACATACGAACACACGCGCGAGGCCCAGAACGACTGGAGCAAGAAGCTGGAGCACGCCTGGACCCGCGGCCCACGGCCCTTCGACTCAGAGTCGCCCGCTGAGCGCCACCAGATCCACCTCAACGTCGAGCGCATCCGCGTGCCCGAGGTGCTCTTCCAGCCGACGGCCATCGCAGGCATCGATCAGGCCGGCATTGTTGAGATTGCTGGTGACATACTCACGCAACGCCTTGCCGGCCTCTCGGGGATACAGCGGGATGATTTCCTCAAGGACATCTTCCTGACGGGAGGACTGACCCTGCTCGAAAATTTCGATGAGCGTCTCAAGACAGGCCTGCAAGCCCTCTTGCCGGCTGGTGCATTGCTTGCTACTCGCCGAGCACGCGACCCGGTGTTGGATGCTTGGCGGGGCGCCGCTGGGTGGGCTGGCACTGACGCATGGAAGTCTGCCGCTATCACAAAGGAAGAGTATCAGGAGCGCGGACCCGAGTACATCAAGGTAAGCAGACCATCCATCCATCCATCCATATACTCTGGGTGTCTGATTTTTCGTTTTTAAAGAGCTAACTGGCTAATGCTCGCGCTTAGGAGCACGACATGGGCAACGCCTTCTCTTGAAAGTGCGACTGATCACATATTCTCCGAGTTTCTTGTGTGCTGCTAAATAATGACAAATAGAATATTGGGCACAAAAAGATATGACAGCCAAAACTAGAATACTTCATGTATACTATGAATGTTAACAACGCCCTTGCCTCCAACACATTATCCTTTAAAACGCCTCCCATCATTTAGTGAAGTGCTGTAACGTAGCCGAACTAATACTAAAGTCGACATATAACAGTTGTGGGCCTCTAAAAGTGGCTCATTTTCCGCGAGTAGAAATCGATCATAGGCACGAAACCTGTTTACATGCTGGCTGTAGGCACCGTCTCTCCGTGTAATTGGCGCGAAAGTTCCTCGGCCGTTCGCGCGTCATCATCGGCGGGCGGAGGTTTGATGTATGCAGGAGTCGACTCTGGGGGATTCTCTTCGGTTCGTCCCAGGTTGGCAACAGCCTGTGCAACTTGTTCCAGAGCTGTGCCGGCGCCCGGAAGCGGTTCGCTGGGCGGGGCTGCCTCTTGGGGGTTGGGAGACATCATGGGCGCGGGCGGAGCGGTTGCGGGCAAGCTCGGAGGTGGTGGAGCCGTATTGTGGGCCGCTGCTGGGCCTTCTTGTGAATGTTGTTCCAAGGTGAGCCCTGGTGGAGGCGGAGGACAATCGCCTTGTGTCGTCATAAGATGCGTTTGCAGCTGTACAACATAGCCCCTTAAAAGGTAGTTTTGTTCTTGCAGTGACCTGAGCGTTGCTTCAAAGCCCTCGTGCTCTTGCACCTGTTGCTCCAGCTTTTTGATATAACCTTCTTTGCGCTGACGGAAAGCTCTCTACAGCTCGGGGTTGTACAGTCAGCACTGTCAGACAACAGCCAATAAAACCGTAGCTTCAGCGCGCCGGTCCGATGATCACGCTCAAGCATCCCACGACCACTCCTGTGGCATGACACCAACCGGCGGTGGCCAATACAAAGAAATGGGATAGATGATTTACTAACCTGTGCAGCCCGATTCTGGGCAGCGCGCTTGGATTGTGACAATTCGCGTTTATTGGACTTCCTGGCGTCACCCATGTGATCCCCCATATCCGGAGGAGGACCTGGTAGTAGTTGTGCACCTGCGGTAGCATGCGGCTGATGCTGTGCATTTGGTACGGTGCCCGATGGCGCACCAGTGGGTGGTGCGGGAACAACAGAAGTCATCATATTTGCAGCTTGAAGGTAGCCCGAGGGGGACCGCAGCTCGGGATGAATACGCGATTCTGTGCCGTTGTTCTGTGCGTGGGGTGCTAACACTGGGTAGTGGTTGTATCCATGTGATGATGCCTGGTGCGTCACTGCAGCTGAATCCTGCGGAGCACCGTTTGCAACGGGCAGGGCTGCAGAGGCCTCTTCAGTTGAAGCAGGAAAGTTGTCTCTCTCGACAGGCTCTGCACCAGAAATTTTGTTAGTGTTTTACCGAGAGAGAGTTCTTGAGTATTTTCTTGTGATAGCATAGCCAAGCTTTGGTAATCCAACAACCCTGTAGAGATATAGAAACGAGCAGAACAAGGTGAAATGACTCGGATGCCAACCCGTAGAAAAAAAACAAAAATACTGTGTCTAGCAACACACCCGGGTACGATGAGCAGCAAGCAGGACTGGATCGTGGGAGAGGGTGATGTTATGAATGGTCCTATTGAAAGCCAATTTGGCTAGACGTAGGAGAAGCCGTTGAAAGATGAGGCAGGAAAACTAATCAGGAGAAAGCTCATACACAACGATTCAAGCAGCTTTGCTTCCCAGCTATTTTGAATTCCGAGCTGTGTAGCGATGATGCGGCGGCGTTGGATGCAAGCTTGCTGGCAAGGGCAGCAGCGTCTCTCGTGATTTATACAAAGATTGTGGTATAAGCAGAAATGCTGGAGGCGCAAGAGTGCTGCTAGCACTGTGGTGATGAAGCCAACGGGATCTGCGGAGGCTTCTCTGAATATAGTCGCTGGCTTAGTCGCACATGCGTTGCTCTTAAACAATCAATGAAGGGCTCGGGCCAACAATGACTGAGTTTAAGCACTTGTGTGACAGAATGGAGAGAAAGAGGATTCAAGGGCCAAACAGTCACGATCTCTTCAAGCAAACAATACGGCGACTTTTGAGATAAGTGACCTTTTGAGAAAAGCGAGTGAGAGATGGAGGAGGATGAGCTAAGCCGGTGCTTTGGGGATGGTCTGGATGCGGTATTATGTAAGAATGAGCGAGCAGGTGGCTGGGCGAATGGGGGGATGAGTTTGTTTGGTCTTGAAACCCGATTGAAGGTAAGTGAGGTAAGGTAGGTAAGTAGATGACAGGGGGTTATCGGGCCCGGCTTTCTGGCGTTGCGCAATCCCGACAGGCGCACAGGCTGCACAACTCCCAAGGTACCTTAGGCTATGATTTTCGCCGATGAGCCTGAGTGATTTGAACCGAATGCTAGGTTGTGGTGTGGTGTGGTGCTGCCTTCTGCTTGTACTTCCCTGTATCCGGGCCTTGGCCTTGGAGACCTGATTATTAAGCTGACATGGAAGACGCGCAAGACCATCCATTTCAACCTGACAGGCGACGGATGGACGTGCGGCTTGCTTGCCGACATGATCAATCAGGTCCTCGGCCCAGAGCCACACACCCACACATGAGCAGTGCGTGTGCGTGGGAGGTGGAAGAACCCGTGCTGGGCGGGAAGGTAACGAAATGACAAGGACAAGAAGGATACTAAGGGAACATTTGATGATGCAAAAGGGAAAAGAAGAAAGAGAAAAAAAAAAAAAAAAGCTTGAGTCTGTATGGACTGCACTCAAACCTATTCCCTAGATCATGCCTTGGACATCTTGGGATGGTCACTCACCATTGTTGTTAGCGTTGGTGGTGCTTTGCATCTTTGTAATGTTTCGCGCTCTGAGTCAGCAAGCACCAGGTCGAGCCTTGGGGCTGAAGTCTGGTCTGGTTGAGCGCAAGCCGAGCAAGATACCGATGAATGTCGTTGGCTTTGGGCGTGGCCGAACAAGAAGAGCAAAGGAAAATCAAAGAAATTTCACAATTCAAAGGTTGCGCTTGACCCCAGATGCCCTCGATTCCACTAGCGATCAAGACAGCAAATTCTCGCTCTCATGCTCCTGAATATTCCAGACAAGGCTTGACGAAAGGGAGGCCGGATGGGACGGTGGTTGATGATTAATCAATGAATCCCGTTGGGATAAGGTGATGTCCTGTCGATGGTGGGCGGGCGCGAACTTGCTGACAGAGAAATTAATCGATGGATCGGCCGAACGTTTCTGTGAGTGCGGGGCCTGCACGCGTACGGAGGAATATGGTTGGCGGACGTAACCAGGTGGGGCGATTATGTCCTGACACTGCCAGTACAGCCAGCGGATCATCTGACTGCCTGCCTGCGTGCTTTTGAAGGTTGCAGGATAACTCCATCATTGGGTATATTCGTGTCGAATAACCTTCATTCTTCAACTGGGAGATGTTTTTTCATCGGCAGGCCAGATTCACAGGCATGTAATTTTGGTTTTGTTTTAATGTTCGATTTACTATCTAATTGAACTGAAATCGGCAAGGTCCGAACCGAGGATTTCTTGGATGAGTTAAAAACGGAAATTTGCAGCGAAACGGGAAACGTCGGCTGATTGTACACAACACACACCATCTTTTTTTTTTTTTTTTTTTTTTTTTTTTTTTTTTTTTCATGTTTCGCGCTTAAAGAGAGCCGCCCTCAAGATAGACGTTAACATGCCCCCTAACATGAGGCTATTTGGCGGTAGTATTCGTCAGCTCAACTCAAACTTTCCAAACACGAGCAGGCTGCCAAACAGACCTGCACGCTTCTACTTGGCCATGTCGCGTCCTAACTTTGCACCTGGATCTGATGTCGCGGCTCTGGAAGCCGCGATAAGTCCTTTGCTGACCCCTGGCCGCTGGCAATTGACCCCAGATGGCGAAGGATTAGAGCGAACCTTCAAGTTTAAGACTTTTTCCAAGACTTGGGTACGCAGCTGTCGTGGTGGTAGTTTGACTACACAAGCGTTTATTAAGCCAAGCTTTACTGACTAGATGATGCATTGCAGGATTTCATGACAGCCGTCTCGCTCCAATGCAAAATCAAGAATCACCACCCCGAATGGTCAAATGTATGCTGCCGTCAACATTTCTCCTGTAATCAAATACCCCACTGACTAAAATTAAAGGTGTACAACACAACGTTCATCCGCTGGACGACTCACAGTCCAAAGGGGCTGTCGGCCAAAGATGTTGACTTGGCCGCCATCTGTGATTCGTTGGCAAACGACTTTGGAGAGGTTGAGCAAACCCCAGACGAGGACAATTCAATGTGTAAGATGCGGGACCTGACATCAACAGTTACAACGAATTCTGGAGATTGCTGTGTACCAAAGCCGAGCAAATAGTAACATAGCTGCTCGGGCTGAGAATTACATCCACTATACACTCGCGCCATGTAAGATAACTTGTTCTAGTCATAATATCAATCTATTATTATAAAGATATATTTTGCCGTAGGATAAGCGCTGGGGCGCCACCCAATATGTACTTCTGAAACTAACAAACACAAAACACACCGAGCACCACGACCTGAGCAGGCCTTCCAAGAATCTAATAATCTCTAAGCCAGAATTTGGAACAGTTACCACTTCTTTAAGTTGGTTAAGAGATACAGAGGTCGAGTGGTGGTTAAGAGCTCCTGATAGAGCGCGACACCACATCCGAGACCGTTCTATGGGAAACTATGGTAACAAAGTTACCAACTACTGGGCCTTCTTAGCCTTGAGGGCTGCAAGCTTCTTCTCTCGCCTCTTCTTTGCGGGCTCGTCGCCGGCCTCAGTGTCGAAAACCCAGTCCCACCATCTGAAGCTGGATGCGTAGTTGCCGATGAAGCGCTCGTGGTGCAGATCGTGGAAATCGGCGCCTCCCCAGAAGGGCAAGAACTTGCGCAAGCTCCAAGGGAAATCGTAGCCGCTGTGAGCGTCGATGGCTTGGAAGAGCCGGAGAACAATCCACAGGTACATGGTGAAAAGGTGCAGGTCACCCGTGATGGATGTCCAAACAATTGGAGTCCCGACAACGCCAAAACCGAGAAGCATCACTTCGATAGGAGAGGCGTACTCGGCGGCGAGACCAAAGGGTGCTGAATAGGTGTGGTGCAACTTGTGGATATTTTTGTATAGAGGACCGTAGTGGAGGGCGCGGTGGAACATGTAGTGCCACAGATCTTCAATCACAAAGAAGATGGCAATCTGCATGGCGATCTTCCAGGCCGGAGGGAACGGCACGCCGTGGTCGAGGCCGAAGTATGTAGCCAGAGGGTGGAATACCCAAATTTGGGGGAGCTCAACGGTAAAGTGGCCCAGCAGGACGAGCATAGTGCAGTCCCATTGTTCTTTGGCCGTCGGGATCTTTTGGTTTTGGATCTTCCATTGCCTGAAGTATGGTATGGCATCGATAATGATCCAGGGCAGGGACCGGCCGAAGTAGACAATCTCGTGCATGGCGAAGCTCATTATGCCTGTGGCAAGAGTGTCATTCTGCCACCACAGATACCACGCCTACCAAAACAATGACAACCCCATTCGTCAGCTCCAGTTCAGATGATTCCAAAACAAAAAAAACCCCCAAGAAGCAGCCGGTCTACTTACAGCCCAAAGGCGCTCCAAGACGTTGAGTTGCACATGGTACTTGGAGACCTCTTCGAAGACATCAAAGTAGCCGTGGCTACTGTTCAGGGCAGTAGCCCCCGCCGCAATGGTGGCGTTTTTGCTGTGTGCAAGCAACTCATTGTCAGATGCCTTGCTGTTTGTGTTTGTGTTTGTGAACTTCACCGGCACAGTTCATGTAATCGGCGGAGGAAGCGGGAAAGGCGTTGGGGCAGAAGACATACAAAGCTTCCATAGCGGCGCCAAATCCAACTCGAGCGGGGAGATGGCCAAAATGTTGAACTCGCACAGATGGTTGTTGTTGTTGTTGTTGTTTAGGTCACAATGACAGGTGAGTGATGGTTAAGTTTGGGAGAAATCTAGGTGCATATGGCAGCCACGGAGTGGTTAAAGGTCCAACTTAAGGGGTGAGTTTTTAAGTTTCGATTTTTTAAGATGGATGGCAATCTTGCGAGCCCCTGGACTTGAGAAAATCGCACCTTTGATATTGGGTGGGCTCAGAGTTCCCGAATAAGAGCGGCCAATGATAACCGTTGTTGCCTCATGGGTCGATTTGGCTTGATCTCTTTCCGACTTCCGGCCCACCCTTTCTTTGCCCTGCAGCCCCACTTTCAACCAATTTGCTGGTTGATGTTGACGGAGTGGCGGTACTTACCGTGTCCGCACTGTGAATTAGCGACCGCCAGTTCAGAGGGAGCGTTGGAATGTCGGACTGTGTTTTGTTGCCATCCCAATGCTAGAAATGCAATAATTAGCCGACTAATTACTACTGCAAGCATGTCTTGGCTTGCATCCACTCTCTCGTGACTGTCAAGAAATCTAAATAGATTGCTGTCAGAGGAGTTTTTTAATCTCCATTTGCAGCAACTCGTGGTGAAAAATTTCACATATTCTTTGTTTTAAAAGTTTAAAAAAGAAAGAAAAAATTCTAAGTACAGTGAGGGAGGGAGAAAAGGGTTACACTCAATCCAGCAGCTGAAGGCTGTCTCAATCCACCAATCCGTCCCCGCCTCAATTCGTACTTTCCCGTAGTTCGGAGCAACCTCGCTAATAAACGGGCGGAAGTGGCCCGCTGAATCGAAGATTCGCGTGAAATTTTGAGCACCAGGTTTTTATTTTCTTTCCTCTTTCAGTTCCCTCTTGCCCGCTGCGGAACAATCGCCAGGTAGAGACGACCGAAGGAGCATGGAAGAGTGGTAAATAAAAACTGCTTGTTTGCACACAACATTTTTAAGAGCTTTTTTTTTTGTGTCTTTATTTTAAGCTGTCTTTTTGGATTGCAAACGTGCATCGCGCAAATTCGCAGTTGCTAGCACAGCAATTTTATCCTACTACTTGTTCCACTTGGCCACCTCAAGTCACCCTACCCTGTTTTCTTTTTATTACCTACTCTGGACCCAGTCCGAACACGAAAACGAATTGGCCGAAGGTTGCGTGCCAGTCTCCTGAGCCCACGCGCGGTAAATGCATATCGGATAGTGTCTTCGGTCAACACCTCGATATAATGCACCCAGTCTAGATACAAACTCATCATGTCTTTTGTTGAAGAGTAAGCGCCTTTTTTTTTCTCTCTTTGAAATGGTCCACATCTCGATGAGATGACGTCAACGTTGGCCTCGTGGTGTTCTATAACAGGTTTACCAAAAAATGATACTATACTAACCCTGAAGTTGCGGTTCCACGTTTTAGTCGAGTTCGTCTACTTGACAGCCAAATAGACCGCATTTGCTTATCACCTCTACTCACCCAGGATCGGGTTCTGGATGGTGAAAATGGCCCAGACGACGACGAATCCTACGACAAGACATTCAATGTAGAGGGATTCTCGTCAGCTGAGATTACAGAGAAGTTATGGATTGTAAAGGCACTGTCCTCGTCCTCGTCTTCTCAAGCTCTCCTCGGTTCCCAGAGGATACAAAGTCTTTTGGTACAGTCGGGGCTGGTCGATTCATATGGCCAGTCTGATGCTTTCGAGACCAAAAGTTCTCAACAGACAGAAATTGAGTGGCTGCTCATCAGCAAGGCCACTCTCCAAGTGTACGGTCTCTTGTTCAACACCTTGCTGGACCAGATAATACCATTGAGCAACGACATTTGGTATTGGGACTCTGTCTTGAGCTCATATACATACAGCAGTCTATTCACTATCCAGACAGCACCGCTACGATTCTGGGCCTGGGCCAAGGAGATTGCCGTCGATACTCAAATTCGACTTCGCCGCCTTCAAACTTCGCCTTTAGGGGTCCTTGCGGCTGAAGGGCCTCAGGCTTCGTTGTCGCAGCGGTGGGCTAGATTTTATGGCATAGTGCGTGAGAGCATTGTGACACGATCCCTAGCAAATGTTCAACGCAGGGTAATGTCACCCATTGCCCTGTGCCGCACTCATGCCAAGCAGAGACAGGCCCAGCTTAGGAAGCTGCGAGATATGACTGCCAGTGGCCTGGGTGTGCTCATTGATGAAGCTTTGAGTTTCGGGGCTGACGAGGATCTGAGGAGTGCCTCCAACGACGCTAATATTGAATGGAAGGGTTTCGTGGAGCGGAGTGTTGCGTTAATGGATCTGATTGTCAGGGAGGTGCTGACCCTAGAAACAGACGTCAGCGACTTTGAGCATCGGGTGTTCCGTGGTGTCGAGGATGACCCTGAATTATCCATACATGCAGAAGATGTGGCCGGAGCGCAGAAGCCCGCGATTCTTGCCCAGAGACTGATGAGCATCCTGCAGAACAGCTTGCCAAACCATGTCGCCACTACCAATGAATTGGTCAAAGAGCACGGACGACCGCCCCGATTGGTCCGATACTGGCTCCCAGCCACGGCACTTCTCCTGTCCTCGTCCACGATACTCAAGGTGCTTGTGAATCGACAGGAGGATGTGCTGCAGTGGATCGCGGATCTTGGGGCTACAATGCGAGACTTCTGGTTCAATTGGGTAATTGAACCGACGCGCAAGGTTGTTGGCACCATCAGGCACGACAGCAACAGCGAGATAGCCATTATGAGCCGCGACAGCCTAAGAGCCGACCGTGACAGCCTCGAACGAATGGTGGTAGAGTTTGCACTTGAGAGACCCGAGCTGGCTGGCGCCACTTCGGCCCTGAACGAATCCCAGGTTTCCGACTTGCGGGCCAAGATCCGTGAGGGCGATGTGACGCCAGTGCTCAAAGCCTACGAGAGTGAGCTGAAGCGGCCGTTCGTGGGCGCCATCCGTGGAGACCTGCTTCGCTCCCTGCTCATACAGGTTCAAAAGACCAAGGTCGACTTGGAGACAGCAATCAGCGGGATCGACGCGCTTCTCAAAAGCCAAGAGCTGGTATTTGGGTTTGTCGGGCTTACTCCAGGCATTTTGGTTACCTACTTTGGGTTCCAATATCTTCGTACGCTCCTGAGCGGAAGGAAGGGCACACGACGCGGCGAGCGTGCGGTTCGAGCCGTGAGGGTGCTTCGTAATATTCACCGCATCTTTTCCGATGCCATTTCGAGCCCATCACAGGACAACCTGCTTCCATATAAAGACTACGGCTTGCTTGTCTGTGAGGTTCACGTCCTGCGAAAGTTAGTGAGTGGTGTTCTGCCTGCCGACGTGGAGAGGGAATTCCTGGAAGACCTTGAGGACGTGGTGAATGTCAAAGGTATCACTGCACAAATGCGGGCCTTTGATCGTATCCGCTGGGCCTACAGGCGGTGGCTGTGATCTTTTGGTTTTCAGAGGCGCAGTACGTTTTATCAGTGAGGAATAATTACAAAGGAGCTTATTTGGGCGAGTGATTTGATAATGCCAGGGAAAGCGAGGCGTCTAGCATATACGGGTCATAAGAATAGTCTGTAGGCAGCCCAAAAAGAAAAAAAAAATCAGGCTTTGATCACGATATGTTTTCAGCCAGACCAAAAATGAAATAAAGAAATGAAATTTCCTCGCAAATTTGTTGCAGAGGATACAGGTGAAGTATGACTGAATGTAGGTTGGCTAGCAGCTCGATGTCTAACTCAGGTAACTTTGCTTGCTCACATACTTCTTGCAGTACGTGACATGGGAAATTCCAATTGCAGGTATATTTTAGTTACTTTCTATGACAACAGGGGCAACGACTGCATTGTCGAGTGACGGACCATTGTGCATAATCGTTACAATCATGATTTTTTTTTCTTTTTTATATTGTCGCATCCAAGTCTGTTGTTGCAACTACAATTCGTACGTTAAATCCAACGCCTGGTTACTTGATCTTGGGCTTGGCTGGCGTGGGTGGCCGCCAGACTGAAGAAGCCCCAGTCTACCGGGAAAAGATGACTGACCAGACCTGCCTAGTCTGAATTAGCGCGTCTCTCCACATGTACCTCCCAATAAAGTGTTACCCTGACTAGGTACCTACCTGCCCGCAGGGTGCGTCGCAAACCGCCAATGAATTGGCGGATCCAAGCCTAGACGAGTCCAAGAAGCCCAGAACGCGGCGCCGCCCACCGCCTTCCACCTTTACCTCCATTCAGGTTGACCTCATTGCGGTTACTTTCAAGGCTCACATACCAGGTACATACAAGCCTCAGCCATCGCAATCTGCAGGCGACAACTGACAAGACCCTTTATTTCTGCCAGCCCGAGGTCTGAGCAGCAACCAAGTCCCACAGCATCCCGTTCGACAAAACAATAGCAGAGCATCAGTACCTACGTCCCAGGTTAGGCACATTAACTGACCGGTTATTATTGGCGCTGCCGTTTCGACTGAAGTCATCGACAACCGAGTGTGCCACCCCCTCGTTGGCTCCAGGCCCGTTCGTCTGGTCCATTTCAAAAATACCTACCACTCGGCCATAATCATTCTCCACGTTCTGACGAGCAAAACTCAACTTCATTTCTACGAGCCACGATCAAGCGACCCAATACATAGCCAGAAGGAGCCATACGATTGCAGCGGGGGAGGATTCCATTTAATTTAAGAAGGCGGAGCTGAGCACGCTGCTCCAAACGCAGCAATATGGCCAACAGGAATTACGATGTACTCGTATGTAACTTGACGTGAAGTGGCCGGCGCGCTGTGTTCGGCCCACATATCCCGCGATGACGAGTTTCGACTAACGGAGGAAACGCTCTGCAACCAAAACAGATCAAGCTGCTTCTCATAGGCGACTCAGGCGTGGGTAAATCCTGCTGCCTCCTGCGGTTCAGCGAAGACTCTTTCACGCCGTCATTCATCACCACAATCGGCATCGACTTCAAGATCCGCACAATCGAACTTGACGGCAAACGGGTCAAGCTGCAGATATGGGACACTGCCGGCCAGGAACGTTTCCGCACCATCACGACCGCATATTATCGCGGAGCCATGGGTATCCTGCTAGTCTACGACGTCACCGACGAGAGGTCCTTTAACAGTAAGCTCAGTTTCTTGCCCGGCTTCTTTCACTGCATATGCCTCGCGCCTTGTTTCTTGTTTTTTTTTTTTTTTTTTCTTTTCATGCTGTCTGTTACCATGGGCCCTCTTTTGCTGACCACTAGGACCTTTCCAACATAGACATTCGCACGTGGTTTGCAAATGTCGAACAGCACGCTAGCGAGGGTGTCAACAAGATCCTGATTGGAAACAAATGCGACTGGGAGGAGAAACGGGCCGTGTCAACAGAGCAAGGTCAAGCGTTGGCCGACGAACTCGGCATCCCATTCCTTGAAGTCTCGGCTAAGGGCAACATCAACATCGACAAGGCATTCTACAGCTTAGCATCCGACATCAAGAAGCGCACCATCGATACGCAAAAAGACTTCCAAAACCCCGGTTCCGTCAACGTTAACGCCGGCGCACAAGGCAGTTCCGCAGGCAGCATGGGCGGGAAGTGCTGCTAGAGGACGATGGAGAATCCAGAAATGCGATGGTGCATCTGCGATGATCATCGACGACTTTTTTTTTTCTTTGCCCATGAAGAAATGATGGGGGAAGATTTTTTGATTCCGACATTGACTCGGCTTCATCCAAGCATATTCAGCCGGTCACTGATAGGCGCAATGCCCATGGGTGAGGCTCCTTGCGGGGGATATCCTCGGAGATATTCGATCGATGCTTTAACGAAAGCAAACATGAGCACGGAAGGGAGGTCCTGTTGGTCACGCCAGCTAGAGATATACACAAATGTGCAAGAGGGAGGCAGGGCTGTCGCATTTTTTCTTTCTTTCTACAGCATATATGCAGTGTTGACTCTTTCATTTCCTCTTGCCGGTTTCACGAGCGGCTTTCCTCAATGGGCCGAGTCCTCCATCATGGATGTTTTGTCTTTGCCATGAACGCGAGGAGAAGCTAGCTAGGTTGGGGTGACTGGTAAAGAATGTTGCAAATATTTGGCCGCGGAGTTTGGGTTGACTTGATAGTTCTTTGCTAGTATTACATTGCCTTTGATTGAGTACCATAGACATCTTTTTCTATCTCTACCATGTGGCTACTTTAATAATCTCCAAGAAAGATAACTTCTTTTGCTACGAGACGCCGGCTCCCGCTTGCGACATGACAAGCTTGCATTAGTCCTCGCAATCGAACGCCCCGTCAAAGCGTGGGTGAGCCGGGTGCGAAAAAAAAAAAAAAAAAAAAAAAAAAAAAAAGACGCGTCTACCAGAGAGCTGTAGCTTTTACAAAAAAGACCAAGTCTCCGTTGTTGAAGACAAGTTTCCTCATGTGCCAATCCCGCGCAAAACGCTTGGCCTCGGGGCCATCCTCGAATGATAAAACGTAACGCATATAGGGGGTGTCGTTGTCCGTCTCGTTGCTGGTCTCGACCGCTTGCGCCAGCTCGATCGCCTGGCGCAGCATGTCGCCGGAATTATCGACCCCGGCCTCCTTCCTAGCCGTTCGAGCAGCAGTCGACATGTCGACGCGGAGCGGCAGCACCGAGGCTCCACCGCGCAGCCGCCATCGCAGGTTCCGACGCTCGCCGTCGGCGGCAATCAAGCGGCCGAGGGCTGACCTGGAGAAGCCGTTGCCGCTGCCGCCCGAGATGACGAACAGGACCTGGGTCACGCGTGCAACGCAGGGAGGTTTATCTGCGGGGTCGGGTTCGAAGGGGCCCTGCAGATCGAGCTCGGTATCGGGAGGAGCAAGTGTGAAGGTGCGGGCTTCAGCCGCGAGATCTTCGGGACGTGGAGTTGGCTTTGGCTTTGGCTTTGGCTTCGGCGATTCCTTTCGCTGGTTGAGAGCTCCCCACGGCATAGATGGGACTGACTGCTGTTCATTGGAGACTTGCGGTTCTACCTCGGCCTCTGGTCCACCTTTGTCTTGTTCATCCATGGACTCCAGCGACTCAAGAACACTCTCGGCGAACTTCTTTGCCTTCTTCGTCTTAGCTTTGGCTTTCTTTCTTTTCTCCTTGCGTGGCAAGGGCGGATGGGCGATCGCATGTTTAAGGTCCTTGGATAGTTGATGCAGACGGAGGGCTTCGTCGCGGTAACGCAAGGCGCCGGCCTCCGACTCAAAGTAGAGCCGATAATGGTCGACGCCTTCTTGGGTAGTATAGTGACGGGCCTGGGTCACAACCGCCAGACTCCCCTGCGTGGTCCAGTAATGCACATGGTTTGACTGCGGCGCTAGGCGGTAAAAGTCGGAGGGTTGAAGGTTCGCAGATGTGCCCGTGAGCTGGAGCAGCCATGGGGCCTGCGGCTCTGATTGAAGCGGCTCCAATTCATCGCCTTGGGTGAGGGCATGGTTCTCCCTGAGATCCTTGAGAAGCTGCCTCCATTCTGCGTCGATGGCTTCAGCTAGAGGTGGCTTTGGTCCGAGATAATGTCTCGACAAGTTGGAGGCAGCAGCTGGGGTCGAATCTGTGCTTGTGCTGTAGGGGCGAACTGAAAACAGCCTCCGCGCAATGGTCGGAGGTAGCTTTAGCCGGCCCAAGACCATATGGGCGGTTTGACGGGGCCAAAATCGAGAAGCATTAAAGCTGTGGTTGATTGTTTCTCGAGATGGGTCGTCGTGGAAAAAAGATGGGCGCGATTAGCTTCGAAACGCGTTAAGCAGGCATGGATTGGACCCAAATTTTGACTGGATGCTCCGCCCGTCGGCCCCACCAAATACGGCAGGGGAAAAGGTACCAAGTGCAGGCTTTAGCTAACGAATGCAGGCAAACCCCCACCTACCTCAGATATATTTTCTTTGCTCGATGCATTCGTCCAGTGTGCTTTTTTTTTTTTTTTTTTTTCCTCCTCTAATCTAAGCTAGCTACCCAGTTAGTTTCGTAGCCTTTTTTGGGGTGTTGTTTTTTGCTCAGAAATTCGATCCTCAATAATAATTTTTAGTGGAATCTATCCACTGACTTTGGGAGTACACGAGACTTTGAATATAATACCCCCCCTGCCTGGTTCAGAAGCCTCTAAGCCACTAATATTCGGTGGCGACATACCCGGGCTTTTTGTTGGCTGGCTTGGCAGGATTTACGGCCTACAGGGGCTTGTGCCATCCTAGCTCACCCAGCATATCGCCATGGCTATCAAAAAGTCTATCGAGGTAAAGCTCCGGCCTACCGTGGCTGGCGGCAAGACTCCTGAACCCTTAAAGGGGGCATCTCGCATTCAGATAAGGAAGGACTCCTTGATCGAACTGACTGGGACTGTGGACAACGGCAAAGCTTGCTACATCGAACGGGTTGACCCAGATGCTGCCGGCAGTTCTCATAGGAGAGAGGCTATACTATGGCTCACCCCTGATCCTAATCTCGGCCGAGGGGTGGCAAAAGTTAGCCTGCCTTTCCGCGAAGCAGGCGACCTGAACTTGACCGACCAGTATCGGATAGTGGTAGCCGACTCACCTTCAGAAGATGCCAGGGAAATTGTATTTGAGGATATCACCGAGAGCGAATCTTCAGCCCCAATCCAAGAGGTATGGATGCAGGCCTGGCTAGCGATGCTGAAAGCAGAAATTGGTAGGTCATTGAAAGAATAGCGTGACGGAAGAAATAGGGAAGGAGATGGAACGGCTCATTTTCCAAACTTGGCGACGACACACTGACAACGAGCACATTATCCTTTCACCAGACATCCTTGATTATGTTTTCCCTGGAATAGTTCTCAAGGACCTTGTTTTTGCGAGAGACAAAAGAACCTTTAGAGTCCGTTCAGTGAATGGCTCAGAAACCAACAACTGCCGTGTCAAGCCAGGGCTTGCAGAGATCGTCATTGCCACAAGCGTGGACGGCAATGAGGGTGCACATGACGATCAGCCTCCGCATCTTCAAGTTCCCCTGATCCCCGGGCTGGAGGAGCAGGTCAAGAAGCTCAATGACTTCCTGCTGGTGTCAAGCTCGGATCGGGAGTCCAACATAGGATGGCACGGCCTTGTCCTCCACGGCGGCAGCGGTACTGGAAAGACGATGCTTCTGGACCATATAGCCGGGACAAAATGGGGCTCAGTCCACCGTATCAAGACATCCGACAAGAGCAAGGACATTCAGGATGCGTTCCAGACAGTTACCGGACAAGCGCGAAGTATCGTGCTTATAGACGATTTGGACGAGCTCATTGATAAAGAGCGGGCCAACCGGAGCACCGTCATCAATGCGCTTGTCGAAGGCCTTGTCTCAGTCAGACAAGCCATCTGTGACAAGGAGAAGCCTCCAAAAGTGGCCGTCATTGCTGCATGCCGGGATTACATCACAGTAGTCCCTGAAAAGCTCCGGCGTCCATACCGGCTTCAGCGAGCCATACTTTTGCCGCCCATGGACATGTGCCGGCGTACTGCCGTCATTTCAAGCCTCAACCCGCCCTTCCATCCAGACGTTAGGGAACAGATCATATGCGACTTGAGTGACCGGACACACGCCTACAATGGCCTGGACCTTCAGAAGCTCCTCTCGACGATAGATTACCTTGTGTCCGCCAAGCTTTACCACACCCAACTTGAAGCTCACGGGACGGAACCCGATGCTAGGCCAAAACCACCGCCGGATACAGCATTTTACACCGAGTCTCTCGAGGCAGCCCTCCTTGAAATCCGCCCCACAGCAATGCAAGACGTCAACCTGAAGCCTCCGCCAGTGCACTGGGACGACATAAGCGGCCAGGAGAGCGTCAAGCGAGACCTGCGCCTGGCGGTCCACTTCATCACCAGGCCCAAGGAAGAAATACAAAAGTTCATCCGCGTCCCGCCCAAGGGATTCTTGCTTTATGGGCCGCCCGGCTGCTCAAAGACCATGACGGCGCAGGCTATGGCCACCGAGTCCGGGCTCAACTTCTTCGCCGTCAAGGGCGCCGAGCTGCTCAACATGTACGTCGGCGAGTCGGAGCGCCAGATCCGCGACCTTTTCAGTCGCGCTAGGGCCGCGGCCCCGAGCATGATTTTCTTTGACGAGATCGACTCCATAGCTGGGTCGCGCAAGGGCTTTGGCAGCGACGGGGGCGGCGCGACCAGCCAGGGAGGGCTCAACGTGCTTACAACGCTCTTGAACGAGATGGATGGATTCGAGGACCTGCGCGGCGTCTTTGTGCTCGCGGCCACGAACCGCCCGCACGCTCTCGACCCGGCCATCATGCGACCCGGGCGCTTCGACGAGATCATATACGTGCCTCCGCCCGACGCGGCCGCCCGAGAGGCCATCCTGCGCAAGAATTCGGCCGGCTGCCAGCTCGCGCCCGATGTGGACTTTGCCCGCCTGGCCCAGCTGACCGAGGGCAACTCGGGCGCCGAGGTTGCGGGCACCTGCCAGTCGGCGGGCAAGTTGGCCATGCGGCGTTCACTGGACGAACCGGGCTCCGAAGACGCAATATCCATGGCCGACTTTGAGGCAGCCATCGCCGGGCAGAGGAAACAAATCACTAAGCAGATGCTTGAGGGATACGCAGAGTGGGAAAAGCAATTCCATTAGCCTTTTTTTTTTCTTTTTTTTTTCTAGGCCTTTTCTTTGTTTCCGGCATTTCCCTTCCCCTCATTTTTATTCTGGCGTCGAAAGCATGAGGGCATTTCAACTGGTCATGTTTCCACAAAACCATCTTAGATAGCCTTATTCTGGGCAGAATCCAATAGAAAGACATATCACGCACTTGTTTATGTAATGGTGACAGTGAACTGTGGTATCTCGCTTTAACGCCTCTACACCGCCATAAATGAGCAAACCATGCATTGTCCCCGCCGTTGATGACCTTGTTGTGTTTAAATGACCGGATACCGTCCAGCATCCAAAAGAGCAAGATACTCTGCCCCGCTTAGGATCCTCAAAAAAAGAAAAAAAAAGAATCCATCACTGCGGCGCACCTAGGTAAGACGACGCCTGTAAACCCCCATCATCCAGCTGGCTCTCAGCACAGCCAGGCCGATGGCCATCTTGATGCTGTCGTGGATCAGGTTCATCTTGGAGCCCTCAACCTCGTGCCAGTCGATGGGCACCTCGACCACCTTAATTCCGGGGCTCATGCCAATGACGCTGCCGTCGGCGGCGACCACGGGAGTTGCCGGGGCCGACTCGGCCAGCATGAGCATCTCGATATCGAAGATCCAACCCTCAGAGTGCATGTACGGGATTATGTGAGGGAGCGCGGCGCGGCTGAAGAGTTTGAAGCCGCACTGGGTGTCTCGGATGCGCGAGGTTGCTGGCGGGGTCAAGATCATGAGAACAAAGTGGAATGACTTCATGAGGAAGTTGCGAAGGGCCGAGCGCTGTGTGTAATAATAACAATATATGTAAGTCGCGTCTCCAGTGTATTATTTTTCTTTTTTTCGCAGTATCAGGGTGAGAAATCCAGCTCATACCTTAACTACAGCCTCACTGCCGACCAAGTGGCCCCTGCTACCGATGGCAACACCGCGGTTCGAGCCGTCCACCACATCCTCACAGCCCTCAACCAGCTTGCCCAGGTCGCTAAACTTGGAGGCGCCATCGGCGTCGGCAAACACAACGTACTCGCCGCGGGCGTGGCGGAAGCCGTGCGTGACGCCGCCGCCCTTGCCGCGGTTCTTGGCGAGGGTGACGACTCGGACAACGTCGTGCAGCCCGTGATCGCGGGCAAAGTCGAGCGCAACCTGTACGGTACGATCGGTACTTCCGTCGTTGACAATGATGATCTCGTACCCTGTCAGGGGTTCCGGCACGGCCTGGTGCTTCTTAAGCGCCAGCCGCTTGGGCGTGGTGGGGCTGACGAGCGCAGCCTGCGTCGACTTGGCAGGCGGGTCGCGGCCGAAGCGCGCGTCCAGGTACTCGACCATCTCCTCGAGGGTCGGGAGTATGCGGGCCTCCTCGTTGTAGGCCGGCACCACGACGCTCATGGCCACCTCTGCGGGCTCGATGAGGCCCAGGTCGGGTGCGTCGTCGTTGGCCTGGCGCTGCCGTCGCTGCTCGGCGAGCCAGCGGTCGTACCAGCATGGGAGCTGGGCCGTCTTGTTGCCTCCACTGTCGGGGCTCGAGGTGAGGTACGTCTTCTCGGACGGCAAGGGAGCTCGTGGTTTGGGCGCGACGAGGTGCAGGACAAAGTAGAGGACGAGAAAGCCAGGAATGAGGAGGGCCAGCATGCCAACCAGAATCATGTGAGGCGGCGCATGTCTCACGGCGTCGATTGCTGGCCAGAGGAACCTCTCGCAGAGGCCGTCGTGGGTAGACATGTTGTTTTCCGAGTGGTGTTCGCGTATCGTGAGCTTTTCGAAAACGAGAGGGGATGGAAAGACTACGGCGCGTGTGCTAGCGCTGCACACAGCTATGGAAGGCCTAAATACTCTTCTGATAGCGTGCACATCGTCTTTCGGGTAAGAAGCGTTATTCCTGGGGAGACAGCCCGGGTGTATGAGGGAATCAACTCCGTGGCACACAGGCTGATGATGTGATGATGGACTGGAGTTGAGTGGTGCGAGTGACAGCTGGAGGTTTAAGTGTGGTCTCCCCCCCAGTGCTCTGATTGATCAATTGAGCGGGCCGCTAAGAAACGTTTAGCGATCCCTGTCCACCGGCGCTGTTGGCGGATCCCTGCAGCCGGTTTTGGCGCCTTGTGCGCTCGACCGGGCGTTCAGTGTGGGGGACTTGTGGGTTCAAAACAGGCGGGGTTTGCAACTTTTGGAGTCAGTTCAATACTTCATTTCATGTTCCTGGACCTAGGGTCCGTCTTACGAGTTGGACATAACCGGCACGTTTCATATTGGGCGTACAAAGTGAACACAATGCGTTAGTACAGAGACAAAAAAAAAAAATAAAAAAATAAACATCGTTTTTTTGTTCGTTGTTTGATTTCATTTTTCATGTCTCTACGGACAAGGGAACAATGTAAGCTAACACGGAGTAATTCTTTAACATGATATCGAACCCGACCTTTTCATTTTCATGCAATCTATCTAGTTCCCCCATTTGCCTCTGGGGCAATCAATATTCTGTGTTTTCCGTACTCTCCTTAGAAAAACCTGCTCAGTTATTTTAACGCTTTAGTGTCTCCTGTCAAAGAAGAGCATGCGGAACCAGTACCGTCACCTGCACTCAAGAATAATAATAATAATAAAAAAATAAAACCCTATAGCCAGGTCCTACTGAAAGAATAAAAACAGTCATCTTACGTATATCCTTATCCTCCAATCAGATCAGGCAGATCCCCGAATGATCCGTCGACATGAATATTAAACAAAACGAGATTATGTACGGACATCGAAAGATATAAATTAAGGCTGACCGGCTACAGGTGGCCCGGACTTGCTCAATGACCACCGCCGAGAGGCTTTGGGAGGCCTGACGACCTGTGGCGTCTTTGTCAATTTGCCCTTCCCGACTTTCTGCGGCGCAGAGGGCGGTGGTTGAGGTTCTGGAGCAGGCACCTCTAGAGGCAGCCGAGAGAAGGCCGCCTCGTCAAAATCTACCGGTAGAACCCTGGGAGTAGGGCTCGCCGTGGGCGGGTCATTGCTGCCATCGCAAATCAGATTTGATGGCGCCATCTCCTGCTCGAAATCAAACCGTGGGACACTTGGTGGTTTGTAAGCAATGTATTCTGTCGTAGTCCGCAGTTGTGAGCCCGATGTAGCTGTGGGGCTTGGCGTCGCTTGCGGTGTTCTTTTCGATGATAATGAGAATGCTCTTGGCTTCGGGGAAGATTCGGAGTCCGAGCTTGTGTATGTGGTGGAAAAATTGAAATCGAATTCTGACGCTTTTGAGGAAGGGCGAGGAATCGCTGGCGAGGCAGGAGTGAGGATGTTGGTGGTGATAGGGGAGGTCGGTGATTCTATATCGGCATCTGTCCTCACAGATGGCCTGCTTGGTCCAGTGTTTGTCGCAACAGAAGAGATTGATGATGGCCGGCCGGATGAAGAGGAAGCAGCGGAATGGGATACTGGCGGTGGTATTAGGTTCATCGGTGGCAATGAAGGTACAGGTGGGATATTGGGGATAGTCGATGTTGGTGAGCTTGCCGACCTGTGGGCGGTTGGTCGAAAGCGTTGGCTCGCGCTAGGCGGGTAATAGCGATCTCTAGTATTTGCTGAGGAGTCTACCTGTTTTCGGCCCTTGCTCGGATGTAGTCGATGAGTCTGCTGTAGGTCCGACTTATGGGGCAGACTGGCGGTGGAGTCTGTGTCTCTCGTGCTTAGTGGAAGACTGCTGCGGTTATTTCCAACTGAATGCGATTCGGATGCGGCTTGACGACGGCGGGTAGCTTTCATCTCAAGTTCGTCCGAACTTGTGGAGTCGCTGGAGCTGCCAACGACTGAGGGGGCTGTTGGGGGCATGTCAATACGCCAGACTCTGACGCCGCACAAGGCTGTGTTTAACGGGATGTGAAGATAAACCTTTGCTGTTAGTTCGGCTGCCCCGACCTGAGCTGCCTGCCCTGACTCTCTCAATAGCCTTCCCTTTGCCTGCATAGGCAACTGGCAGGTTTCCATCTGGGTTGAAATAGTCATCCGGTCGAGGCGAGTAGACGACCTCACCGCTGCGATCGCCCCATGGAGGATGGATGCTCCCGTTATAACTGTGAGCCCTCGGCAAGCGCACAACGGGGTTGGCATAGACGGATGGATAGGAGACGTGCGAGAGAGTGCTGCTGGTCCGTGTCATTCCCGTGTGCACCGGATTTTGTGCCAGGCCGTGTACTGGGGTGTCGTGACCCGTGCCGCTCGCCGTCATGGCGCTCCGCCTGCGATTCTCCTCGACGATGCGGACGCGGTCGTCATCTCTCCAACTCGAGGGTGCCCCAGCCAGGGCGTCAATAGCCGCGTGGGTTGGTACGTGACGATAGGCCGGCTTTTGCTCCTCGGCCTTTTGCTTCTCGGCTAGCCCAGCCTTGTGTTCCTTGGCTGCCTGGCGGCCCTTCTTGAACCGACCGAAGACGGACATGTTCGTTCCTGGCCGCCAAGGCGCAACGGTGGCGCAAGGTCGAAGTTGATTGTCGACAGAGGAGCGGGAAACGTGCAGCAAAAACGGACCCCAAGAAGGTCCCGAATGGCGTGGTGGGTGCTGTAATATTTATATACCACTGGGATATGCGGGCAAGCGGGCTGACAGGTGCGGGGACGGCCCAGTTTGGGAGGGTGGGAGATTGGGTCGCTCCACGGTGAGTGTGCCGAGCTTTTGCGATGCTACGTGGTGAACCGGAATGTCAGGGGCCGCTTCCAGGGCCAGGGTGATAAGGAAACAAAAAAAGAGTCGAGCCAAGCCCGTATCCAAGTGTGCAGGACAGGAGAACTCAATAATGTAACCGGTACAAAAGAAGGCGATCGATCGGCTTGGATACGATGTGGTGATGATTGATATCTTCCTTGTCCAATGGATGAACTGAGTTTGGGGTCTGAGCTTTTGTAGCTTGTTTCCGTGCAAGTATACCCACGAGGGGATTAGGGGAACCAAAGTATAGATAGAGATGTTGTAACCACGGTCGAAGAAAATGCTGTCGAAGATGGTAGGAAGAAGCCAGGCCTAGAACCAGCCAAAGGCTGTCTTCGGTCGACTTGGATTGGATGGTGTACCGATTGGCAAGGGATGGTGATTGAATCCCCGAGCTGTGCAGATAATTCTTGATAGATTGCCTAGGTGGTATTGCGGGCGAGGCAAAGATGCTGAATAGGAAGGAGACCCGCCTTATGGTTGGGTCCTTTCGGGGAAGGGGGGATATGCCGTATGCCGATGGAATGCGGTAATGGTCATCACACAACCCGTACTGTAGATTGAGGGCTAACAACCGTGGCCCGATGTTGCAGAGAGCAAAATCGAGATGGATTCAATTGTCTGTCCAAAGACAGTTTAAACGAGGGCGGTAGGATGAACATAAATACAAAAAACCCCCCGCCTCTACTACATATTTGGAGCAATTCCAGCTGGCCCCGAGCAGTGGAGCTGCACCCTTCTCCCAAACAAATCATGGTGGTTTCACTTGCCTGTCTGCTTGCATGACTGCTACGATAAAAAAACAATCATTCGCTACTCAAAGGGCCGACGAAAAGATAGCACCGCTGATAGCATCCATCATCACAACATCTGTGCTTGCTGGGTTTGTTGTTGGTTGGCTGGGATCATCATAGTCGTTGTGTCGTGCCCCTGCTTACCCTGGACAGGCTGCGTCAATTCAGCCCAGGGTTCCTAGCTCTTTATTCTGAGTCTAAGTCCAGAATAGACTAGCGGCCGCCACTGAGATCAATTAACCACGCAAACCAAGGCAGGAAGGACATGGGGAGTTTGGACGAAAAAGTTCAATCCCGATTTGCGACAGTAGAAGTGCTTCTACTCATAGTATTCTGTGTTCCATTGTTTTGTTTACATTGGTGCCAAGGAATTCAATTTGTCTGACCACGCCTTCAATCATCTGTGGTCGACATTGGCACCTACTTAGGTGGTAGCTAGGGTAGCTCCCGTCTTTTGCGCGACTGCTACAGTAGTGTGGCAATGTAGATAAGAAAGGAAAGAAAAGAAGAAAAAAAAAAAATCTACCACCGGCGCTGTCTGTAGCAACTGAGACATGCAGTATAGAATTTAATTCACCAAAGATTGGGTTGCAGCGGAGCAATGTGGCCGTGCAGGATTGCGCGCCAACACTACAGGGTTCGTCTTCTAATTTTGGGCGGCAATATCCAATAGCCAAGGGCCAGCTGGATAGTCGCCGGGTGTTGTCAAGATTGAAGCTGAAAAAAAGGAAGACGCGAATGGAATAGTCGGAATAAACACCAGACGTCTACATGTCAAATGAGTGGCTAGATAAAGCATACTCCCCTTCCTCTGTTGGCCGAGCTGAAAACCAACTCGGGTTTATATCCAGCAAGCGGCATGCAGACCCAAGTCAACACCGTAAATAACATGCAGCAGCTTTCTGCACCCGACTTTCTGCCTCGTTGTCACAGTCGCCGCAGCATGGAAGCAGGGAGGGGACATCTCGTATTGTGTGGGTCTACGAGTCTACAGCAAAGATCGCTACGACGAGAACGCTACAAACCTAATGTAGGCAGACAGCCTGGCCAATATGTGCATGGGTTACCGGGCCGAGAGCTGTCTCTTTCCAAGCAGCCGCAATCAGTAGTCTACTATTTCTTGACCCATTCCAGTGCTAGGTGTTGTTTTATTCATTTGTCTGAGCAAGATCCCAATCTCGACACCCAAATTTTCTTGGAATAAGTTTACTCGAGCCAACCTACCATCGAGTTTGGTAGGGAGCTACCTGATTAAATTTAAAGGTTCTTCTTGGCCGAGCGGACAGAGTGCCTTACAACTCCTTAGGTAGGCTGTTGGCAAAGTTTCCCGAGATTCGTCGATGGTTATGTTTGTCTGACAGCTTGTCCTACGAGCGAGTCCGTGTATGCCGTGCAGTCCTTGGCGGGGAGCAAGGGCCAGGATATATTTAGCATTGTTATATTCTGGGAGCGGTGTAGCGTATCCCAGCATCTTTGTGACGACGACTAGTCTCTTTCGCGGTCCAGATGGTTTTGAATGATAAGCTCGATAATGCGAATGCAAGATAGCAGTCAGGCAAACTCGGATTGCGGTCTTTCAAGACCCCAAAAGATCTTTATCAGATGGTCTGTTCCAGCCGTGTAAGGATTTTGTTGGTTAAAATGATCCGACCGATATTTGCGATATCTCATTGTCTCATAGTATAGCAGTTGGGGAATTTACGCCGTGTAAACGGGAGTCATGACTCTAGATAGATGTAGCTACCTAGTTAGGTCAGCAGTCGAGTCCAACGAGAATGCGTATGAACCTAGAACAAAATGATATTCTTATGTCTGCTCGTATTGTACTAGTCTTGCTCTTGCTTAGGAACATATTGACGCATCTCATTTTCCAATGAAGAGATGTATATTCGCAGTAATAGGCATGATGTAGAGGAAACGACATTCGGCATCTGGCCAGAGCTTCAGACAGATTGGGCACTTTGAAACAATCATGAAGAGTTTAAAGTAATAAACGCAAAGAAATATAAGTCCAAAGGTGGGTCGTCACGTGGTATGCTGTCATCTGCAGATTAAGGTGGGTAAAAGTCATGTAGATTTTATCAATCAATAAATCAATTGAAAAGTGGTCCCCGGGTTGCGCGAGCGCACAGGCCACTACCAATTGAATTCTTTTGCCTCCAGGGACTGGGCCCTATCCTGTCTGCCCATCACACGCGCGCGACTCTCAGTCTGTTACGTGGTAGGGGAGCGGGACTTTGGAGTAGGACCCACTTTTACCACAGAACTACCATCCCGCCCGCGGCCCAAGCCTGCAGCAGCCTATCGCGAGACTTTGACACTCCAGAGTCTTCACCGGCCGGACCCCAGAATCGAATCCTGCACCCAACCCGACCGGTCGAGCTGGATGAACAAGCATTTTTGACTATCGCATCCAACCGCCGCGCAAATCAGTGTTACTATACGCGCCATTACGGATTACTGTCGGCCTGTCTCGATGACTTCTTCGTGATCGCTGGATTGCTCCTCCCTCCTGCATTTCGCTGATCTGCCAGGCAGGCGACATTGAGAGCGCCCGAGGGAAGAAAAAAAAAAAAAAAAGGTCCGCACAGCCGTCCATTTCTTTTGCGAGCAGAAGCGCTCGCTTGACCTTGGGCTCTCCCTCAAACGACGAACAAAGTCACCCCTCGACAAACCTGAGCTTGTCAAGCCAGTCCGATCGGGCGACCGAGGCGCTCATTGCCCATCAAACTTCGATCTAGTGCGAGACACACGCGTCTGTTCCAAGGCTTGAATGAATTAATTTGAACAAATATTCTATACTCTCATCATTACCACGCGAAGGACTCCAAGGCAGTTTTGCGTCGATTCAGTCGCTCCCACCGAGGACGAATTTTACCGGCCAGATTTCGTGTTATTTTGCGCGGCGCGCGCGCCTTGCCGGGCCTCGTGAAAAGTGGCGACATCCTCTTCGCCCGGCCTAGCGAACGGCCAACTGTCTTTACAGCAACACCTGGATCTTGCAAACCAGATTGCGCATCATAACGGAGTCGTCGCCCACGGCAGGCGCGCGCCGTTGTTGACAATGACACAACCTTTACCTCCACAGCCGACCGACAAGCGGCGCGTCAAAGTCTATGAGTTGCGCAACAACGAGTGGTATGACCGTGGCACTGGATTCTGCACCGCAGCATATATTCCTGTACGTCTGATCGCCGGCACCCTGAGAGATCACTCCATACGCGCTGCGTTTCCCGATTGCGCTGCTGCTCAAATCCCCATTACCCGCTGTGCAAGGTTGTCTCGCATACGTTGGCTAACAAGTGTTCGGCTTTCCTGTCATAGATATCCGATTCCCCCGACGAAGATACCCCGAGGGAACCTAGAGTCATTGTCGAGTCAGAGGATCACCCTGACCGGGTGCTGCTAGATGTTCGAATATGCAAAGAGGACGGTTTCCAGCAGCAGCAAGGCATGTACTTTGTCTAATTATCCCACTACAGCAAGTGATTTACTGACTGGTACGCTCCGAATAGACACACTCCTAGTATGGACGGAACCAACCAATGGTGTGGATATGGCTCTGAGTTTTCAGGAAGCCGAGGGTTGTAGACTGATATGGTGCGGTTCCGTCCCATAATCCCAGAGGCAGCGCAGGGAGAAGCTCAAAAAGGTTCTCATGTCTTCAGCAGAATTTATCACTGATACAGCACCGGGATCGTTTAGGAAGTTTGTGAGCGGGGTTCAATCGTCTTTTCGTGGACAAATGGCACACGGTAAGCTTGGCATGGCGGCGTCAAACCACGAAAGGAAATGATGCTAAAGTAATGAACCTGCCGCCCATCATGCAGATGACAGCCTTTCAGATGACCTCGCACTCGATACCGGGCCTTCACTGCCCCCGCCAGAGCTGGCGTCTTTACCGGAGCTTGAACACAGTATGCGGATGATGGCAAGCAGTAATACGGGCCGGGAGGCGCTCACCAAATGCATCATGAGTGAGGACTACATTGGCCGACTAATACCACTCGTGGAAATGGCGGAGGACCTTGAAAGCTTAGACGACCTCCACCGCCTCTGCAACATCATGAAGACGATACTGCTGCTTAATGACAGTGGTATAATCGAGCATGCTGTCTCGGACGAGTGCATAGAAGGGGTGGTCGGTGCGCTGGAATACGATCCCGACTTTCCTAGCCACAAAGCAAACCACCGACAATGGCTCAAGCATCGTAGCCGGTATATTGAGGTTGTCAAGCTGCAAGACCCGGCCATATCAAGAAAAGTCCACCAGACCCACCGATTACAATACCTGAAGGATGTGGTGCTGGCCCGGATTTTGGACGACCCGACGTTCTCTGTACTCAACTCGCTGATATTCTTCAACCAGGTTGACATTGTCAACCATCTCGGTCAAGACCCCGAGCTTTTGATGGAGCTGTTTGGCAAATTCACGGACGCGAGCGTGGAACCTATTCGCCAAAAGGAGGCTCTCCAGTACATACAACAGTGCTGCGCCATCGCCAAGAACCTACAGCCGCCGATTCGCCAAGTGTTGTATAATAGTTTTCTCACGCACGGTCTCCTGCATGTCATCAACTTTGGACTGAGGCAACCAGATGTTACCGCCCGAGTCGGTGCTACCGACATTCTGGTTTCAATGATTGACCACGATCCCCAGATGGTGCGGCAGACAATTTATCGCCAGATCCGCGAGAATCAGCCGCCGCTTACAGACGCCCTCATCGATCTGCTGCTGGCCGAGGTGGATTTGGGGATCAAATCACAGATCTCGGATGCTCTCAAGGTGCTTCTCGACCCCAACCCCCCTCCAATGCCACCAGACGCCAGCAAACCGAATGGTGAACCACTGCCTAGACGACCCCAGGGACCAGACCCTGAGCAGGATGGCTTCCTGCAGCATTTTTACGACCACTCTGCAGCCAGGTTATTCAGGCCACTCCTCGAGCTTGAGGGGAAAACGGTTCTCAAGTTCTCCGTGGCAGATGATGGCGTTTTTAACTACCTGAACGATATCCTCTGCTTTTACATACGCCAGCACATGCACCGCTGTAAGCTCTTTATATTGCAGAACAACATTTCGCAGCGCTTCTTGCAACTACTTGCATGCGACCAGAAGCATGTGCAGCTTGGTAAGTGAAGTGACCTCTGGCAATGATAACAAACGGACCAAGCACCACAGTAAGCGCTAACAGGGTCTCCAGTTGCCATAAGATTCTTTCGTCAGCTGATCGCGCTGAAGGATGAATTTTGGATTCGTCAGATTGCCGAAAAGCAGGTTCTTGGCCCGATCCTGGACGTCCTGATAGGAGTTCTTCCCAGAGACAATCTGTTAGGATCTGCCTGTTTAGATGTCTTTGCATTCATACACCAGGAGTCGATCAAGGACTTGGCCAGGCACCTTGTGGAGACGCACCGAGAGAAGGTGCAGTTTCTCACATGTTTGTCGTTGTTTAGGGATATACTTGACATGTACGATAAGCCTCAGGGCAACTACCCTGCTACTATAGATGGCTACTTTTACGATTCGGAGGAGAGTGTGTTGGTTCCCCGGCCAAACCCGGCCAACACAAGGGGCATGATGGAGCACTTGGCTGTGGACCCGGACGAGGAGGCGTTTTGGAACGGATCAGACGAAGAAGAGGAGCTGCAGACACGAGCCGGCCCACCTCTTCAGGCATCAGGAAATGGTGCCGTTGGTCCCAAGCCGCTGGTTGACTATGCTTCTGATGACGACGGGGACGAGAACGGAGACACGGAGGCGAAACCGACGCCCTCGGTCGAGGTTGATGAATCCAAAGCGGTCGTTTCGGAAGACGACGGCGAGGGTCCTGTTTGGACACCGACCAGCGGCGTCGGACCACCGCCCGAACGTCTTTCAGAAAAACGCCGACGTGAAGAGGACGAGGAGGACGAGATTGATAAGCTCATGCAGACGAACAAGCGGCGGAACAGCAGTTCGGCGACCATGAAACCGGCCACTGGCCTGGCAGCTGGGCCTATCCGCCGCAGCAGGAGTCTCACTGGGCGCGATTCACCCTCCAACGGGAACAAGAAAATCGCCATCAGTATCTCCCCGGCGCTGAAACTCGCCACTACTGGACAGTCTGGTTCTGAAGACGGAAGCGAATAAAAATGGAAGAGTTTCTCCCGTTCCTCATTTGAAGCGATTGCACGTCTATACGAAATGATATCCTGTGACCGCTCTACGAAGAAACATCAAGAGGCAACGAAAATATGTATGTCTCGACCAGTGTTTCTGAAAGCATTTTCTTCTTTCTTTCCTTTTTTTCTATGTCATTATGACAATATAGCGTTGGCCTCTGTCTTATTCTGTATTCAACATCGCTTGACCTTGAATCACTTGTTTTTTGAAACTTGCGGAAAAAAAGGAAACCGGCGGGGACATCAGGGCGCAAAAAGGGGGGGGGGGGGGGGGGTCGGTGGGATCGGTTTTTGATCACCAGGAAACGGGGAGGTGACAAGGCGCTTTTGTGGCAGGAGACCAGCCATGTATGCGGCGGTCGTCAATGTATCCCAATTGAGATCTAGGTCCATGGTGAAGCATGCCATTTGCGATTTGCCCCCATGGAGAATGTTGAAACTACGTGGTGCCCACCGTCCCATCCTTTTCCGTCAGCCTCTGGGCAAGTGGGCAGTGTTGATAAGTTGGTGCATGCTTATATCCAAGACAGAATGACGAATCCGTGTGCAATATTTCAACAATCCCAACAACACCAAGACAATATAAGAAGAAAAGTCATCGTAAAATCGTGACTAATTGATTAAAATCTCTAGGCTCTAGGTTCAAGGTATGAGATACGTCATCCCGCTGCCCCCTCGAACGTAGAATCTTTGTTTTGCAGCTCTATATACATTGTGAACCAGACGATTGCGCGAGAGGAGGAGACGTATACAAGAAAAAAAAGAGAAAAAAAACAGAAAAAAAAAAAGAATAAAATCAAGTCTGAAAGAATTCAAGTTATTACCGCCCAAAAATAGGTGGCGAACATATAAGCCAACGCTAGCAACTCCGTTCAAAAGCGCCTCAGTTACCGTCTTTAAATAGTGTCGGTTTTATCAAACGAGAGATTCGGGTCTAGTTTGGCGCAGTCGAGAGGATGTAGTGATGGTGGGGGGACTGGCCTTCCCGTGATGCTTTGCAGCTCTAGCTTGGTTTAAGCTCTTGGTGGCACCCGAGGCCAGATAGGATAAGGTTGTAGAAAGAAATGGCAGAAGGGGTATTATAAATTTAGGGAAGAAGGCCATATAATCATGCTGGCCCAGACGCACTTCTCAGCTGAAGGAGATTTCTGGGGATTCCCCTCCTTTTGGCGTTTCATCTCTTTCTCTCGTTAGTCCTTTTTCGTGACCGAGTATCCCTTTGAGATAAAATAAAACATAAAAAATAAAAAAAAATCCCCCTCCCCAGGCCGAAATCAACAGGTGTGACCGAGAAGGGGAAGAGCGCGTAAAAGCCAACCAACCGCCTATGCGGCCTCCGCCCACATGACAGGCAGAAATACGACACAGGCTTTCCACAAAATCATGACACATTCAACCAGCACCATGGGCAGTTTCCACAAACCCATCGGCGAACCGATCGAGTCGGAAAGATGTAGCCAAAGCGCGACAAAGGCAACGCTGAAGAAGTGATAGGCGAGCGTGGTAGGGCTCTCGAGAAGACCTGCTAACATGGCACAAGGCTCATCGGTGATGCCACGTTGGAAGTATTCAAAGCAGCCACGCCTGAGGGCATCGAGGCGCCAGTCGCTCGCGGCAAAGAGGCTGTAGAGCGCCTGTGCGAGTACATTGACGATCGATGTTAAGCGCTTGCGACGCCAGTGAAACGTTTTCATGGCGGCGCGGACGGCAGCTGTGTCGGATAGGCTAGGGACGACATCCGGATCTAGCAATTCTGCAACGAGGAGTGCATCGTTGAATGCAACCGTCATGCCGCCTCCTGTCAGGGGATGCCGCATGTTCATGGCGTCACCGAGGATTAGGACGCCCTCGTGCTGCGTCTGAGGTGTAGGGGGTAGCCAGCTGTTTGGCATACTCCTTGGGATCTTGCCATCCGAGAGGGCTTTCAAGGCAGAAGGGCGGACAGACTCTGGCAGCGACGGGATCACGACCTTGTGGAGGTAGCCGCGCACGCCCCCGTTTGCCGGCGAGGCGGCGGGAAGGTTCTCGGGAACGTCGATGAGGGCACGGGTCTCGTGCGTGCCAATCTGGTACAGTAGCGCCAGATGCTTCTCCCCGATCACAACATGCCCGTAACCGTACGGCGGCAATGGGCAGTCAATCAACTCTAGGGCGTAAAACTTGGATCGGACGACGGGTGCGCGTGAGATGTACTGCTTGCGAAACTTGGACGCATAGCCGTCCGCGATGATGGTCAACTGGCCAAAGAAGCAGTCTGCGTGCTTCTTTCCCGTCTCCTTGTCCGTCGTCCGCGCCTCCACGCCGAGGACCTGGGGAGTATGAGTTCCCCGGATCGTCGCTGTCACCTCCGTCTCCACCACTGTGATATTCTTGTGCGCAATGCACGATTTTCTCAGGTTCGTTATCAGTCTTCCGTGATGAAAGGAGCGACCCTCGGGCTTCGTCGCCATCGGCTCGATCTTTTTGTAGTCGCCGTTGTACATGTGGCCGTTGCCATTGGCGTGGCCGTTAGCATGTCCGTTGACATGGCCGTTCGCGTGACCGTTGACGTGGTCATCGGTGGGGAGCTGCTTCTTGTTCATGTCGGTCAAGATGCAACCTTCGTCATCCATGTACGGGTACGGAATGGCGACCTCATCGCCCTTATGCATGACGTGGTAGCCGTAACAAGGTTGTGCATCGATGCCCTCGAGGCAGTGGCCGAGGCCCAGCTTCTTGAGCGAGGCGACGCCGCCGGGCTGTAGCAGCTCGCCGACAATGCGGTCTGGCTCATGCATCCATCTCTCAAGCAGCAGAACGCTCCTGCCCTGGTTTGCTAGCGCGTATGCGATGGCGCATCCGAAGACGCCAGCTCCGACGACTACTACATCGGCCTCGTGATATTTGGACCTGCGATCCACCTGGGCATCCTGCGTTTCGACCATGGTCGTCATGGGTGGCGGCGTTGAGGCCCGGACCAGCGCGTTGAGATGGGGAAAGGGGAGGGGGGAGAACGGTCGCGTTGAGCCCGAGAGGAGCGTTCGTCGTCTGGCGTTCGTTTGTCGAGATCAAGCCGGTGTGTGGCTTTGGAATTTTGATATTAATAACAGTAGAGTGGGGTTTTAGTTTGGCTTCTAGGTATCTTGTGGCCAGCCAGGTGCAGGATGGGACAGAGAGACGGTTGCTTTTTGTCTCCAAGCTGCTCGCAAAAAAAAAAAAGTTCGTACCAGTTGAATCGTACACACGCGCGGGCGGGGCGTCGATTAAAGAAAGGGGCAGCAACAAATTGGGGACAAGGGAGCACTGTCGAATGGGGAACGCAAAGCAATGGATCCCCCTCTTAATCGAACGAGGGCGGGACGACAAGAAATTTGCGTGGTAGAATAATAATAACAACAATAAAATAATAATAAGGAAAAACAAAAAACTGTCGATTAAGTCACTGGATGCAGAATCGTAAGCTACAGGGGGAAAAAAGCGAATGAACGGACGTAAGCAGCATCTGCAGTGCTTAAGTATGCATTATAACCCCATTGGCGAACCGGAGAAGTCGAGTAGGCAAGGATCGGACTGGCTCTCACTCTCACTCTCCTGCAGCCTGACGAGCGCGCAGGGGACAGCCAACAATCGGTAGCGAAATACACAAAGGGACAAACGTGAGGTGAGGGAAACAACGTGAATCTTGCCTTGTTTCGACTTTTCGATGGGCCGAAAAGTCGATTGCAAGGGAAATCGTGCCACTTCGGCGGACCCTGCCAGGTTACTCTGGCCAATCATTGCTCTCCGCTGGAGTGGTCTTGAACGATGGCCAAAATTGGGTTCTGATTGCCAATCAACGGCATCATCACATGTGTCGTCCCATTCTTTCTGGCAACCACACCATGGATGCGAATTACAGAGCGAGCAAAGGGAACAACGGCAGATAATAACGCGCACGCACCGTTTTTGTCGATTCTCTGTACATATCTCGGTAGGCAGGTACGAAGTCTTTATCGTATGAGCTTCCGGGTTTTTCTTCCGTGCTATCCCTTGTCCAGCCTTGATTGGGGCCCAGACCAACGCACGATTTTGCTGCTGCCCCACCTCCCCTAAAAGAAACACACATCCAGATTGGGCAGTTGGACACTGGTAATTGCGCGGTACCCCACTGGCAGGGCGAATTAAGCCGTGCTTTTAGTCCACAGTAAGCCTTCGAAGTAGGCCGAAAAAAGAGACAAACCAAAACGGACGTCAGGGGGGGACAGAGACACTCGGCCAAGGAATAATGGACAAGGAAGAGGCTAGTTTGGAATAGAGAGTATCCATCCTCTCGCTCGATTTCGCTCGATTGTTTATAGAATTTTTCCTTTCTCGAGTCATTTATATCTACCTCCACTTCCCTGCATCCATCACATGCGTTGTCTTCTTCCCACGCAAATTGGACTAAATCTGATTCTGATTAGACTGCTATTATATCACTCCAAGTTGAACACAGAGTAATTACAACTTCTTTTGAAACATCCTCGCCCTGTCCGGATGTCGTCCCGCTGCTCGCCCAAGTCTACAACTGTTGACGTCTGTTCTCAAGTGACCACGCACGAGGCACGAGCCGATCAACCCACTCACCCGTTGATATCTTGACGTTTGAGCGAGTTTTGAGTAGTATAAGGGAAAGTCCCATAGGAAATTAACAACCCAATCATTCATCCTGGACAGAAGTACTGTCTACCCGCTCTGTCGGATTCCAAGTTTTATTGTTTAATTTAAGACGACAAGAATCTATTGCAGTAGATCAGTGTTTCGTTTGCTGCACCTCTCGGTCCGGAACTAATAGGGTCAGTCCTGCATACATGCAAACATTGCCAGGCGTTGGTGCGGTGCTGTGCGGTACTGTGCGGTCCCGCGCGGTCCCGCACTTTTCCAGGGTGAAATCGAAGAAATGTGGACGATCGACAATTTCGTAGATGTAGTACATATGTCATCCTACATATTTGCATATTGTTTAATTACATCAAATGTACAGCCTGACCACTCGACGCGTCGACCCTTTATCATTGCGTCAGCTACTCCCTAGTTTCAGCTCCTTCACCCTTGATCCTGATCTAACTTATCAACCAGCTTCTGCAATGCCTTGAACTTTGTGGTGAATACCATCCATCCCCTCCGCCGCCGCCGCCGCCACCGTCGTCGTCGTCGTGATGTCGCCGGGGCAGACGTCGAGCTTGATCTCTTCAGCACCCGGAAACCGACAGGCAGAGTCTTTTTCTGCTTGCAGGGCAGCATGTTTGATAATATCCTGTACCATACCTTTCAGTTCCCGTTCATCCTCTTCAAACCGCCGCCGGCAACTTTTCAGCTCTGCTATTGCCGTCTCTAGAGGAAGAAGAGCCTTCTCCAAGATGGACCCAGGGTTGTCCAAGACAACCTGCTCAATCCTACTTCGCCAATGCTTCAATCGCTTGAGAACGCCAAGGCCTCGCCTGGCGAGCTTGTCCCAGTGGCCTAATGCCGTGGCTGTCTGAACAAGCCCTGCAATCATATCGGGTTGTTGAGTATGGATGTACCCGTCAAGTAGAACCGCAAAATTGGTGACGCAGTAACCCGGCACCAGACCCTGCTCGTCTGCAGCCATCAATGCCAGACCAATCGCCCCTTGATGGTTGCCTGCCTCAGAGTATAGCTTAGCAGCGCCGTTGAGAGCTTTCCCGCTAAAGATCAGCTTCGCGGCACGCATCTTTCGCAGCATCTCTTGGATACGACGCTCTAGGTGCTCGTACCCCAGGTCGCAGTCGATGTTCTTGATTTGCCAAGCCAGCACATGAGAAATGGCGCCCCTGGTGTCGACTTTTGCCTCCTCCTGCACGCGTTGCAGATAGGACAGCGTGCCTTGAATATTAGCCTCCCCATAATGGTTCAGAGATGCGTCTACAAATAGTCGAAGGCATCTCTGACAATGAGGCATTCCCATGCTTACCGCATGCTTGTACAAATTGACGGCTTTTAGTGGTGTGTTGTTCTCGATCGATTTTCCCATCGCAATTGCGACTGTGTGTCGATCGGGGACCGCCTGACGAGAGACTGACTTATGTTTTGTCGACAAAGCAAAGCTAATGGTGCCCTTTTTGTGAACCGAAGGCGATGCAAGTGCTGCCTTGCTCATTATGTTGGCTGTGACTTGGTCTGTAGATTCAGGACCTTGCCGTTGCAAAAGACGATGCACCTGCCGCAGTTCCAGGAAGTGAAATTTCCAGTCTATGTGGCAGCTGCGCAACAGCGCGTTGGTATAATGGGGCCCTGGCTTCAAGCCCGAGTTGATGCAAAACTTGATCCAGCCTATCAGAGACTTTGTATCACGTACCCCTCCATACAACTTAGCCATGAAAGTCAGCATATAAGTCGAAGGCTTGACCTGGAAACTTTCCAAGAGGTCCCTCAAAAACTCTTCCGTCTGCTTGATCGTATGCTTCTCGCTGAAGGCCTGCAGTATTGGAACAAGACATGCGGCACGATCGGTGGACTCTGCCCATTGGCTCTTGGATATTTCCTCCAACATTGTGTGCATAGTTGCGAAGTCGCCAGCCTTTGCTCGGGCAAGGGCGAACAGTAAGTTGATCCTCCCATCGGTCTTTTTCGATGGCATCTGGGCGACGAGCTTCTCGAAGAACCGCCGGGCGCCGCTCTCATCACCAGCCTCTAGCATGATTTGAATCATGGCTCGGTACGGTGCATCTGCGTGAGAAACAGCTTCAGGAAAACGCCTTTGTTCCAAGACCTCAAAACCTTGGATCAGCTTGTCTAGCTGGCCATGCTCGCGCCAGTCAAGATAGAGCAGCTGAGTCGCCCATTCTACCTTGATCTGATGATCTTGAGGTCTCGCCTGGAGCAAACGTTCCAGGACCGAAAAAGCCTTATAGCCGCCAAGATCGGATACACAGCCGAAGACCATGTCACCCAGCTCGAAGAAGCAAGACTCGTACTGTAGGCTCATATCGTCCGTCGAAGCTTGGGTGAGGAAGAACTCGACCACACGCACGCGCTCGCCGCTTTCGAATAGCTGGCGGAGGATGCGCAACTCGAATTCATGCCCGCCAGGAATGCCGCTGTAGCATTTTACTCTTTTCAAGACCTTGTCCATGCGCCTGAAGCTTTGCCGGGATAGAAGCCTGGTGAAAAGTTTCTCGCCCGTCTTCAGCACATCTAGTGCAGTGGCCAAGTTGGTAGGCCCAGGCTTTTTGGAGAACTTCGGGGCAAACAAATCGATGGCAAGGTCATACTGCGGGATCTCCTGTGCCATCACGAAATCCGCAAGCGGCAACGGACTATGAGACCAGTAAAGCTCCTCATCTATCACAAGACGATGGACCCTGTGGAGACGAAGAATGGCGCTCATCAACTTTACGGCGCTCGAAAGGGACCCCGCTTCCTGCAACGCTCTAGAGAGTGTAGCGGTAGATTGTAGAATATGCTGCAAGTGAGGCTCCAAAACCGGCATTGGCGCCTCGAATACAGAATCTAGGAGATTCATGGCTCGCACGAGATCTTCCTTTTTCCCCGTCGCACAAAGCGAGACGACTCGAGATGCAGCTGTACTTATGGGGTCGGCTTTGAGCCTCATTGAGCCCAGGGCTGCCCGCGACCATGGCTTGACGTTTGAAACGGACGACCTGCGTGGCTCCTTCAATTGTGTGTGATGGACAAACAGGTGCCTTTTAGTTCTAGTTTCTGTGCTTGTAGTATTTGATGTGCGAACTCCTGTTTTCGCCCGCTCCTCGTCTCGATAATCCGGTGATTCTTGGCGCTCGACATGGTCTCTGGTGTTTTGAGATTTTGGAGCGTCTCTACCAAGGGGACCTCCTATGGGAAGTGGCTCTCTAGCCTCCCACGGCAGATCGTATCGCGAGAGTGGCGATCGAGGGTTCTCATCGGCATAGTAATTGGGTCGTGAGCTCTGTAGCAATATCTCCTCCTCGAGGGCGCGAATGGTCGCATCGGCAGCGTCCGCGCGGTATCTCTCATGCGATTTGATACGTTGGCCATTATGCATGGCCGTCTGGACAGTACTGATCCTCCGTCGGCGAGTTTCCAAGACTAGAGCCAGGGAACATGTTGTGCCGAAGACAAGCCCTCGTAGGGCTCGTATGGCCGCCTTGGACGGCACAGGAACGGGTGTCGTCATGGCTTAGTAGAGACATTTCGCCATTGGTCGAGCAACAATTGGCCTGGTGATTGCTATGTGAAACAATCGGACCGCTCGCCGAGGAGGACGCGGGTCGTTGACGTCGACGTCCAGGAAAAACTAAATCGCCCGAAGTTATCGAGAAAATTAGAGATGGTCTGACCCCCAAATTCCTGAGGATGCAGCTGCCGTTTGCAGCTCGGAGGTGCGACTAGCAGAGTGGGGCCAGAGAACCATCCCCCCAGGGTTCGGGTTTTGCTACCCATCAACTGTGCCTTGCCTTACTTGGCTCCTTGGGTGCCTCATCGTTTTTATTTCCAGCAAATACTGACAACACTAATTTCGGAACGTCTAGCTCATTCAAGAAAAGGGCAGAGCCAATCTTCATCTCAGCAATATACACCCGTCTTATAATCATACATATATCACAAAGCGAAGATTTTTCTAGCGCGCTGCGTCGGTCTAGTATCCTCTAACCATGAAACGCCTCTCCATATTCTCCACAAAAGTTGCACATTATTTTGTACAGGTCAAGAAAAACAACATGCTCCAAAGCAGTCGTCTCATCTTGAAGGAATGCCCTCCTTCTCTATGTTGAAGCCAGCTCAGGCTTCTCAATGGGCATATAGATCTCTAGTTGCCGTAACACGGCTTGATAAAGGAAAAGCATGCAGCCGCTTTGGACGCTAGTCCAAACGAAGCGAGGCCCGACACCCCTGAACCAGCCTCCGATGCCCTCTGTCCTGTAGATGACCCTCAGGCCGGTCAGGACGGAGGAGGTCTCAAGGGCTGCCGCACCTGCACGGGGAGTGTGTGTAGACGGTGATGAAGTTGAAATGAGCCGTTTTTGTGGTTGTGCTGAAGATCCCGGGGTGCCTGCTGGCTCGGATATGTGTTTCTTGGGCGGTTCCTTAAGATTGTTCAGCATCGACTGGGCCGCAAGCGAACTCTCCCCCTTAGCCGGAGTGGCTGCCTCGGGATGAAGTTGCGTTTGCAGACGTGTCTTGACCACATCTAGTGGGCATGTGATGGCGCCCGCAAGGCCTCCCGCAGCCGCGCCGGTCAAAAATTCCAGCTGTGGTCCTATCTCACGACTCTTCTTCCATTTCCGAGCCCATATTTGGTTTTGCTCGTAAAACATGAATTGTAACGCCGAAAATGGCAGATCTCGGTAAAGTGTCGCCTGGAAACCGTAGAAAAGAGCGGAGAAGCCTTCTTGTCTGACTATAGTCCGGGCTGCATCCACTGTGCCCCTATAGTTATAACCCGAGTTGAAGTATGGATTCTGGTATCGTCCTTGAAGTTGTAGTCGCGTCTTCAATACCTCGGATGGTACATAGACGATACAAGCAGCGAGGTCGCCGAAAAAGCCTGTCCAATCAGCTTGCGATCAGTATCTCATTCATTATAGTTGAGGGGCAAAGAAAATGCCCAGCAATGAAGATTTCGGCTCTGCGCACCACTTGCGAGGAAGGCAATATGCGATTGCACGCCCCAGTCCAGCATGTGTCTCTTGCTGAATTCATAGGTACCGAAGAAAAGTACCGTCCCCGGGAATGAGCCACACAGGGCGGGCAGCCAGCCCCCGTACAGGCCTCGCCGTATTCCCTCTTGTCGAAAGATGGTGTAATATGATGAGCCAAGGGAAGTGTACTTGGGCGGTATATGGGGATCACCCTGCTGCCGCGTCTTGACGGTATCGAGGGAGTGCATCAGCATATCGCCACATGTTCCGCCTAGGCCACCAGCCAGCATAGACTGTGGGATCATAGCGAAATGTGTCAGCTTTGGACTTGGTACATAGCGGCGCAAATCGGCCCATCAACAGTTGGGATGCAATACGCACATGCAGGTACGGCGGTCGCGCCTCAAATTCGCCATCTTTGGGGCTCATATTATGGTTGCTTCCAAAAGTAGTTTCCGCCGAATAATTCGATACTGTCCTGGGTCTTTCATGGTCGGGCGAAGCTGGCGAGAAAGGGAGAGTTTGCGCAGATTCGGAGCCGGGAACGGTGGCGCCGAGGGACATGTCCTGTAAAACGTCTCGATGGATGCCGTCTGCGCGCGGCCGGTACCAACGAGCTGTTGGTAGGTAGTAAGAGGAAAAGTCGACAGGACTTCAGTAAAGAGAGAAGACTGAAGCCTGGGAAGGACTTCACCTTTTGTGAGATGGGAAAGCCCAAGACACAGGACGATTGTAAAGCAGCCAGGAAAAATGATAATATTCCACGAGCTCCGGACGGGATCTTGACGTGCCCGCGACTTCCACATAGGCCGCCAAAAATTTCTTGGTGATTGGCCCGTGCGCTTGAGTGACGCACTGTCAAGTCGTGTCTGGATCCATAGGGGCGATTTTGGTTTTCTTACGCATACCATGGATGCTGCTGACAGGGGTCGACAGCTGTTCGCTAGCTTTTTGATAACGACAGACGCAGGAACATGTATCTTTATGTTGCCAAGCTTTAGCGCCTGGATTGCTAGTAGGTAGTGCATCTTAAGAGGGGAACTGCTACAAAACGGGCTTGTAGGACTTTTGTAGTGTAGACCAGACAATTTGTTGAACAGGGTGTTCTAGAGGCCTCTACTAGCAACTACGGAATAAATGCACATTCAAGGGCAGGACTACGCGGATATGATACCAAAATCGGCTCAAGTATGATTTCTCACTTCGCATGTAGTCTCTCTCTTACAGCCGATGAATGGCACTCCTGAACATGACAGCTGGCTACTTACAATAGCAGCTGCGGAACCATCTCCTGCGTTTTGATGACTCTGGGGTTATCCGGATGGTCTTGCCAGGTAATACTGCCCGCCCGGTGGAATGGGAATAGAATGCGTGTCAAGCGCCCGATAACCAGCCGCGCTGATATGGGACCGTAGTAGTTGCTGTCCCGGGAATCACGGGATCCAGCATCTCCCTCCACCCAGATGTGGCCAACGGGTACTCTGACCCAGATGTCGGAGTCACGATTCCTGACAATATCACCTCCCAAGCCCACTATCCTCTTGACGGTTCTTGACTCCGGCTTCAGAGGGTTCCTAGGAGAAACACATCGTTAATTCCGCTGGAGGAAATTACAAGACCAGCTGAGGGCGGGCCATGGAGAAACGCACCAGAAAACAACAATCATGCCCCGTTGAAGGTCATCCTGCGCGTTCCATTTCCAGTTCATACACCAGTCTTGAAGTCGAGTCTCATTTCTCTCCTTGTTGAAGAAAGGGTACATGGAGGGGCCGGCGATTTTGTAAGGCTCCGCAACGTTGGATGTAAAAACAATTGCGACGGGCAGCCATGTGAGATACCGTAACAATGAGATTGAGAAGTTTTGCGCAAAAATGAAGCCAGGACGGGATGCCCAGGCCCTCGCCCTCGCGCGCGCCCACGCAAATCCCGGGGCCATGGGCGTTAATATCAAATGATTGTTGGGGGTCGTAGAGTCATTAAAACTGTTCAAATGAAAATGGAATAAGTACAGTTTGTTGGGAGTAGTAAGTAATGAGCCAAGGTTCACGCAAATGCTGTAATAAGTAAGGACTTTAGCTTGTTGCCAGTAACCAACTCACTCAATTAAAAGCGGGCTTTCTCATTCTCCAGCAAGGGCCAACGTACCCGTGGGAATCCAAAACATTCAGAATTACAATGTCGCCTAATATTTATATCAAGGCTGCAATGTTTATTTTATTCCTTTTTTTTTTTTTTTTTTTTCGTCCTCAGCAACGGCAATGGCGATGTCAAGATTTATCTCGTCCTCAACAACTCTTCGTTGAAATCCAATGCCTTGGCCTCAATATTTACCGCAGGCCCCCAAACACCGCGTTCGCTTCGGGGAGATTTCAGTCTAGGAAAGTTTATGACCAATTCGGCATGCGTTGTTGGGTTTTTTTGCTCATAATGTTCATTGCCCCTTAAAAACACATCAACGCTTTTTGAAAACCCCCGATATGCATCAAGTAAGCAGTCTACAAAAATAGAAAGAATAAAAAAGAAGTCTACCATTCCACTGCGTTCCTCATATGCCCTGAAGAGCTGCACTAGTGGCCCTCCTGCTCGGCACCCAAAAGCTGCAGTAATTCGGGACCAGCCATGCGACCAGGCGCCCCGTACATCAGATTACCGTTGGTTGCGTTCCAGAGGGTCACTTTGGACCGGACCTGACCTGACCTGACCTGACCCTCATGCCAGTTGCTGTATTTTACATCGTCTCAGGCATGTTGTCGTCACTGTCGCTGACGCTCTCATCACCACTGACCTCAGCGTTCTCGCGCTCGCGCTTCTCCATGAGTGCTTGGAGCTCGGCGTCGTCGGATTCGGTGACGGCCTTGGGCTCCATCTTGACGATCAACTTGCCTCCAGCTGACTCGATGCTGTTTCTAATATCGACGATCGCCTCTTCCAATCGCGCAATTCCCAATGTCTTGTCCAAGCATGTGCTGGTAAGAACGTAGAGTGGAGGAGAGACAAGCTTGACCTTGACCTGGTTGTCCTGGGTGTTGCGCGCCTCGGCCGTCCTCAAAGCTGTCTTGATAGCGTCGATTCCGTCGTAGGCGAAGCAGGTGACCTCAACATCGGCTCGCACCTTGGTCGGTTGCGGCGTCAATCGCTTGCTGATATATGACTTGAGCTCCTCCGCGACCGCCTCACTCGGGAAAGTGGTGTCCTCCCAAACCTCAGGGTTCCTGATAGGTTTGGCTGTCAGTATGTGAGCCAACAAAAAGTCTGTGTGTCCAACTTGGCGGCCAGGGTGCCTTACGTTATTGAGAGCTTGAAGGCATCAATGGCATGGCCATATTTGCGGTTCAGCGGCCAGGCAATCGCCTCGTACAGGCTCTCGATAGGTACGAGAGTCTTCTCGGCAACGTGCCGCATGATGGAGTGTACCATCTTGCTTTTGTTGTACCTCTCCTCACATTTAACGATATCCTCCTGCGATACTCTGCGCTTCGACAGATCGATATAGCCCTTCTCTTTGTCGACACGCAGCACCACGACAACCTCATTACGACCGACTCGGATCAATTTCTGGATACTTCGGATACGACGTCTCGAAAGCTCGGAAAGCAGAATCATGCCGTCGATCCCATCGTACTCGAGAAGCTTGACGTAAGCGCCCATGTCGGCAATCTAATTTTCCACATCATAAAGGTCAGTCCCGCGCTGTAAGTCACGAGTCGGTCTTGACAGGGCCTCGCGGGTGGGAAAACGAACCTGTTTGACTACAATCGTGGCGTTGGTTAGTATCGCAGCATATCCGCAAAAAAGGGGAAGCTGCGCCTGCACTCACCATTGACCATGACAAAGCTGTCAATCTCCGGATACTTCTCCTCATAGAAGCGGCAGTTTGTTAACGACATCTTGGCGGTATTGTATGTTGTACTGCCTTGGTGTAATGATTTAAATGTCACAAATGAATGTATGTGCAGCCACCGCCGCAAGAGCCTGAATCCTCAAGACGTATTTTTGCGCCGCCGAAATTTTGCCGATAGCCTGATGTAATTCCGGATGGCTGGGTCTGGTCAGTAAAGATGTCGTTGTCGTATGGGACGTAGTCGGCGCGCTTTTTTCTTCGTTGACTCACGGAGGAGAATTTTTGAGCGGCCCGAGAATAAGTTGTGATCTCGACCTCTATGGTGGGGTTAACCTTGGTGACAAGTGTGTGCGTCTTGTGTGCTTGCGACAAGGGTGGTCCGAGTGGTGGCGGCGTTCAAGAGCTCCTAACCCATGGGCAGCACCGACGGGGCCGCTTGCAAGCGCGGGGTTAGGTACTAACTAGTAGCTGCTTAATTGCATTTCAACCATGAATGAAGAAGAAAAAAAAAGAGGAGACAAAGGCTGGAGCTTGGCTACGAGGGTAAGCCCCCCCTACCTTACCCTATCTAGCCTGCTATTTTTTCTTCTCATTTTTTCCACTGATCTTTTCCAGCGCCTTCCACAAACGCAAAGTTCTCACTTTCCTCACCAAGAGCAAAAAAAGGCTACCGCACTAGCCGAAATTCCCAGATTTATCCAGATGCAGGCTCAATACTGTATTCATGGCTAACAGCACACCTCGATTCTGCCACCGATACGCATCTTTGGCGCATGGTGGCAGGATCCCAAGCTTTGGTTGAACTGAGCTAGACTCAAGAGAGCGATATTTTTCTACCTAGACTAACTTCCAAGCTCCAAAAGGTCAATGAACCGCCATGTTTGCCCCGTGACTTCGGCTGCCGGCTCAAATTCTATATCCTTCACAACGCCCGCCAAATCCGCATATCCGGCCACACACCCACATTCACTCGCCGTCACTGCCAAGGCTACCACGATAATATTGTGACGCACGGTCGCCATTGATATGGATAGCTCAACAGCAGCGCTGGCTACGGCTTCAGCTAAGCTGGACGCCGTAGCCCAGCAGGGCTCCGGCTCATGGATTGGCTTCTTCGCCAACATTATCCTTGGTATCATATCGCTGCTGTACTCTATCCTGTACTCGGTGTTGAAGCTCACCACCTTCTCGATCCCCTCTCTGTTGTACACTCTGTTCTCCACGAGCTTAACTGTCACCATGAACGCAACAACACTGTGAGTGTGCAATTTGGATCACAGCTGCACGTTGTGGTTATCGAAAAAAATAGACTAACAAATTGACTTTTCAGCATGCTCATCATTGCTCTTGTTTTCTCTCTGGTCAGCTGGTTTGTAAGGTACCGTTACCTCAACATGTATTCACGTCTTCCGCCTGAGCCGCAGAGAAAAGAACCAGATGTGGATCTTTTCCCCGACACACACCCAGGGGGATCGAAACCCGGCCTTTCGAACTATCTAGACGAGTTCTTGAGTGCAATCAAGATCTTTGGGTACTTGGAGCGTCCTGTCTTTCATGAGCTCACGAGGAGCATGCAAACACGGAAGCTGATCGCAGGAGAAACCTTCAATCTCGAGGAAGAGAAGGGCTTTTGCATGGTGGTTGATGGGCTTGTCGAGATCTTTGTCAAGTCGGCTCGAACGGGACAACATCCCGTGGGTGAGAGTTGCTCCATTGATTCTGATGGCAGTGATGAACAGGAGGAATATCAGGCCGGCAATCAACGCTACCAACTATTGACCGAAGTCCACAACGGCGCACCCATGTCGTCGCTGTTTTCCATCATGTCTTTGTTCACTGAAGACATTAAGCTCAGACATGGCGGAGATGAAGGAGGAGAACCAACATCGGCCACCGAGGCTTACACAAGTTCCCGTTATGGTTTGGGCAATGGCTTCTCTGAGCAGCGCGAGTCTACGGTTTCGGTGCCTACAACACCGCAGCTTGAGAGATCCAATTCACACGGCCCAAACCTACACGATGGTATCGCAAACCCCTCGATCGGAGGACGAGTCCCTGCAAGCATACCACCCATGTCCCTGGACCCACCGCTTCAAAGTCGTCCCAAGCGCCCGACTACTTCACGGCACGCAACAACGTCGGTGCACCCTGATATCATTGCACGGGCAACAGTGGATACGACAATTGCCATCATTCCTGCCAGTGCGTTCAGGCGTCTGATCCAGATATATCCAAAGTACACAGCCCATATTGTGCACGTGATACTGTCTCGCTTTCAGCGAGTCACTCTGGCAACAGCATACAACTACCTTGGCCTCACCAGTGAAGTTTTACACATTGAAAAGAGCATGATAGACAATGCAACTTGTCAGCTTCCTAACTTTTTGCGAGGCGACGCCCTGACACGGCTAAAGGAAAAATTCAACCATGAGCGCGAGCGCATCGGTGAGAAGGATTGCACCAAAGGTATAGCATTACACAACTCTTCAACTGGGCGCCGACGTAAGTCCACTGCTTCACTTCGAAAAGAGGCGGCTCTGCATGCAATCACACATGGTCAAAGGCCAAGCTCGGTGACGGCGTCCCCACCAATGGCGCCGCGAGAGAGTACAAGTAAACATACTTCGAACTCAGGCGACCTCTTGATGAATATTCAGCTTTCACGAAACGGTGGACGCCGCTCGACAAGCAACATGGAGCCCCTTACCAGACAGCCGACGCTTTCAGGTTCACTGGAAACTGAAGTAATCTCTCCATTGTCACAACGCACATCGAACCCATTCGAGACACGGCGTCATGCTCATATTTCGCTCAACAAGCGTGAAACGCGTGATGAAGATGGGATATTCCGAGAGTCCATCTTGGAGTGCATGTTCAAGGCTATTGGATTAACGGCAAATGGCACTGGGGCTCGCGAACCCGATTCGGCTGATGCATCGCCGCGACTGACCTCTTACGATCAGATTCGCCGGGGTGGCTACTCATCCCACAACGCATTCGGGTTCATCGACCCATACGGGGGATCTGTCGACGGTGATGCAGATTCGATCACGTCCGGTGGAACAGGCCCAGGTCTACCTGTCAATCCCCATGCTCTAGCTCATGACATGAAAGATGAGGTCGAGATCGTGTTTTTTCCCAGCGGCTCAGTTTTGGTGGAGCAGGGCGAGCGCAACCCTGGTCTCTACTATGTTGTTGACGGCTTCCTTGATGTCTGCATGTCAGCCGCGGACGAATCATCAGGGAATATATTGAAGTCCTCCAAGAACGACTCATCGTTCGATATGGGATCATCAAAGCACACTGGACCAGGGAACCACGGACTCTCGTCTGGCAGAAGCCACTTCATGGATGCCAACTTGGGGCGGACCAGCGGCCGTAAGCGGACGAGCAACGTCCGTCGCAATGTCGCCCTGATCAAGCCTGGCGGCTTGGCAGGGTATGTTGGCAGCATCTCCTCGCATCGTTCATTCATTGATGTTGTTGCAAAGACGGATGTCTACGTGGGCTTTCTTCCCCGTCAGTCCCTGGAGAGGATTGTTGATCGGTACCCGATTGTCCTACTTACGATGGCAAAGCGTTTGACAAATCTGCTGCCCAAGTTGATTCTCCACATAGATTTTGCTCTTGAGTGGCTTCAGGTTAACGCTGGCGAAGTCATCTTCCACGGTGGTGAAGAGAGTGAAGCAATTTATATTGTTCTTAATGGCCGTCTCCGACTTGTCGAGGACCGCCAGGAAGGTGGCGTTGACGTACGCGGCGAATTTGGACAAGGCGAGAGCATCGGTGAGCTTGAGGTCTTGACCGAATCGGCCAGATCTGGAACTCTTCATGCAATCAGAAACACGGAGCTGGTCAAGTTCCCACGCACACTGTTCAACAGCCTCGCACAGGAGCATCCCAACATTACCATCAAGATCTCTAAGATAATAGCGTCAAGGATGAGAAAAGTCGTCGACGATCCCTCGACCTTTGTAGGCAAGGAAGGTGCACTAAAAGCCTCGCTTAACAAAAGCTCGTCGACCTTGAACCTTCGAACTGTCGCAATCCTACCTGTTACTTCTGGAGTTCCCGTCGTCGAGTTTGGAAACCGGTTGATGGGTGCTCTCACTCAAGTAGGCACGCCCAATGGTGCTACCTCGTTGAGCCAGTCCGCCATTCTCAACCATCTAGGTCGGCACGCCTTCAACAAGATGGGGAAGCTCAAGCTATCTCAGTACCTAGCCGACCTGGAAGAGAAGTATGGACTGGTGATGTATGTTGCAGGTAAGTCATTTAAACATTGCGTGAATTTCATGCCCAAAAATTTCAAAACCACCCTCAAGTGCATATGATGAGACATTCAAAACCTCGAAGGCTGCCAGCCTGTGATGGCCAAAATAAACTCTAATTTTTTCCTGATTTGCACGTCAATCCTTCATGTTTATACCACGGACTCAGCAATGGACATATCTCTTTTCGCACTGGGGGAAAAAGCGCTAATGAGTCTTTTGAACATAGATACCAATGTCAACTCCCCGTGGACGCAGACTTGCATCACCCAGGCCGATTGTATTCTTCTTGTCGGTCTCGCCGAGGGCTCGCCCGAGATAGGAGAGTACGAGCGATTCATGCTAGGAATGAAGTCGACAGCTCGGAAAGTTTTGGTACTTCTTCATGCCGACCGATATGCCGAGCCTGGACTTACCAGGTCGTGGCTGCGGAACCGCATGTGGATCAACGGAGGCCACCACCACGTACAGATGGCTTTCCGCACACAATCTGTACCGATCAACCCCACGGCCAAGAGGACGGGCCCGAGCTTGAAAGAAAGAGTGCAGATTTTACAGGCCGAGATTCAGAAGTATACCTCCAGGAAGGTTCGGCATAGCCCTTTCTATTCGCCGGATGCGCCGTTCAAGGGAGACTTCCATCGATTGGCCAGACGCCTCTGTGGCAAGTCTGTTGGCCTTGTCCTCGGAGGGGGTGGTGCAAGGGGCTTAGCGCACATTGGAATCATTAGGGCCATGGAGGAAAGCGGAATCCCCATCGACATCGTTGGCGGCACATCTATCGGGTCGTTTGTGGGAGCGCTTTATGCAAGACATGCTGATGTGGTTCCTATCTTTGGCCTGTCCAAGAAGTTTGCTGGTCGAATGGCAAGCGTGTGGCGTTTCGCTCTCGACTTGACATATCCCTCGGCATCGTATACCACTGGCCATGAGTTCAACCGCGGCATCTTCAAGACCTTTGGTAAGGCTCAGATGGAGGACTTTTGGCTTGAGTTTTACTGCAATACGACAAACATTAGCAAGAGCAGGCAGGAGATTCACAACAGCGGCTATGCGTGGCGCTATGTTCGGGCGTCGATGTCCCTGGCCGGCTTGCTGCCTCCTCTATGCGACGAAGGCAGCATGCTGTTGGATGGAGGATACATTGACAATTTGACCGTTTCACACATGAAATCCCTTGGGGTCGACATCATTTTCGCTGTTGATGTTGGATCTCTAGACGACGACGTGCCACAAGCATATGGAGACACTCTTTCGGGCTTGTGGGCCTTCGTCAATCGCTGGAATCCTCTCTCGTCAACGCCCAACCCTCCGACCTTGGCTGAGATTCAGGCCCGGCTTGCCTACGTCTCAAGTGTGGACGCATTGGAGCGTGCCAAGATGACGCCTGGCTGTGTGTACATGCGGCCTCCGATAGACGAGTACGGCACTTTGGAGTTTGGCAGGTTTGATGAGATTGTACAAGTCGGTTACAAATACGGCCTAGAATTTTTGCAGAAACTCCGAGACGAGGGTGCGCTCCCAGTGGTCGAGGAGACAGAGGCCAAAAAGGCGCTGCGCCGTACCATGGCGCCCCGCAGGGCAAGCATTTGAGCATAGCGATTCCGCATTATATTTAGCAAATGATAACGACTTTTGTCTCATTAACGTTGACTTTAAGTAAACGCAACCTTGGACCCAAGAGCTCGCGCTTTACTTTCCGCGCCAATGAGGCTTGGCTGGGCGTCTGGCTTCCTAGGACGCTGACTATCTGTAGCCATATCTTGCTTGCCGCAAAGGGCCTCTCGTACGATGGATCTGCAGTCTTGTTGAAGCGAAAGCTTGTTTGTTGACTGGTAGTATGAATCTACAAGCATCTTGTTTGGAGTAGATTGCTTCTGATGACGTCAGTTTGGGGCCTGGTCAAGATTCTGATGCATCTTGAAGGAAACTCTAGGTCTAGCACCAATGCAGCCCTGCTGATGGGCAAGCTGGTGGATACTTAATTCTGATCAGCCTCAGTCGCAATCGGCCAGATGGTAAAGTTGTGACAACGTGGCGCCCGTAAACGGATCATGGCTACCTGCGTCTGGCTTGCCTCCCTGAGGCTAGATCGGATACCCAGCCTATTATGAAGTAAGAGATAAGTATAGCAGCCTGCTTTATGCAAGTCCTCCTGACGTCGACCAGAAGAAGCCCGCGTGTTATAGTCGAGCAATGAAAACCCCCCCTGTCGTTCGCTGTTACTCAATATCAAGCAATCAGAAAGGTTTGGGTCCTTTGATGGCCCATCCTTGCCCATCATTGTCCAAGACCATCAAACCACTAAAAATAACAAATAAATAAAAAAATACATATACTTTCTTGAAAAAAAAAAAGCCATAGCCGAAGAAAAGAGATGGGTAGGCTTCTCCCACTCGACCCATGGCCGTCCAGGGCCGATCCCGAGGCCCGCTCCACGCGCAAGGAGATTGAAAAGTCCAGCACGGGCTTCAGCTGGACGACGGCGGCGGTCCTTGGCCTCATCGGCGTCACGATGCTCATCAACGTCGAGAAGAGCGTCGAGAAGTGCGAGCAGCGGCACCAGCGCAGGGCGAATTGGGACAGGTACCGAGAAGACGGCGGCGGCGCAGGGGGTCGGGGCCGGGACCGGGACCGAGACCGGAGCCGGACTCGGGCCAGCACTGCGACGCCTGCCAGGACCCGGGCTCCGAGTCCAAGACGTCAAAGGAGCTTCAGTCGACTCAGGCCCAAGTCGGTCGTCGTTGAGGAATCGTCCGATTCTGGGCCGAAGCAGACGCAGCGCCGCGAGGGCCAAGATGGTTCACCTGCCAGGGGCAGGGGAAGGAGCAGAACCCCCAGGTGGTGACAAGAGCAGACAGAGTTGGTCGTGTCGACGATCAGAAAGCTGACTACGGTGGCCTGCAATTTGGTCGCTCAAGTTCCATATATTAATTTAGATTTATCGTGCATACCAATGGGCATAAAGCAGATAAATCATAGTTCAGATGCACTCGGTTCATGTGAAGATGCACCAAGACGGAGTAAGCCCATCAGAAGCAGCCCCTTTGCTGCTCCTCTTCTATGCGAACACATTCAATATTATAGCACCGATGTTGTAATCATCGAGAATCATGTATGTCTATTCATCCGCACACATGAGCACGGGTACTTCGTCCTATGTGTCTATTTGGTTTTATCGGGCATCCCAAGAAAACCTTGGTCCGGCCGTTCGCCGTAATCTCGTATAGTCCCCGCCCCGAAACCATTTCCCATTCGACCGAAGGAACAGGCAGGCTCCTGTCTAAACACTAAAAATAACGCTGCAGTATCAAATATGTCCCAAAAGTTCGTGGTAAGAGGATGATAAAATCGATTTCGTCCAAAGTCACTCGAGGTACCGGTTCCTCGGTATTCCAAAATGAATCGAAAACCCTCCTCAGTTTTTCACAGTACCCAAGGCCCAAGAAGAAAGACGGTAAAGCTAAACATACACCGCGAGGTGTGCCATGCGATCGGTCGCGGGACAGACGCAAATATTGGTATCAAATAGTGCCCAAGAACGCCTGAAAAAAAGAGAAATTGTGAAAGAAAAAGGAAAAGGAGAAAGAAAACAAGCTATGTCCTTTCGCATTGGTTAATCATATGCGAAAGGGGCGCCTTTAACCGCATACATGACAAATGTGTATGAAGAGACAGCAGGTAAAAAGGGGAGGAAAAGAAGAAAGCAGATCGTAATCGGTCGTCACAGTTGCGCTTTTGGTGCTGTGTTCCATGATTCGTGCGTTGATTATTCAATGTTGTTGACATCCACTGCACCTACAAGACTTGAATGGTGCCAGTGTTGAGATTAGGGGTGAGTTTCAGTTCGCCGTGGCGACCAAAGCTGTCTGTTGTTTGATGAACATGTTCGTCTGGTCGAGGCGTGCGAGGCTCTCCGAGGAACTCTTCGTCAACAGAGCTGGTGTCGTTCATGCAAGACGCTTTGGGTGTGGCTGGGTCGACCTGTGTGGGGAAGTACACCGAAGACGAGTTTCGTTGGTGAGACCTAGGAGGTGTGCTGAGGTGCAAAGTTGATTTTGGTGTTCTATTGACCTCCGTGTCGTCAAATGAAGATCGGGCTGGGCTTTGAGGGTAAGCTACGTTCACATCAATGTCGTTCTGGCTGGCATTTGATGATCGTGCGGGATTCCTAGCCGGCAAGCTAGGCACATGACGCTTGGGAATGGTGACCAAAGCCCCCTTGGCCGAGACTACCTGCGCGGCCTGTCTCGCCATTATCACGGCGCGAGTCGGCTGGGCAGTTGCGGCTACTTCATAGATGATGGGTTCTTCATCATCTGACTCGTCATCTTCGTCATCCGCGTCGCCGTCCCGGTCCTCCTCGTCCTCGGGCAGCATAATTGAGGCGGCGTACTCTACTGCACCGTTAGAGTTGTTGGATGTGGGTGGCTGCACAGCCTGGACTGTTGTCGGCGCAGACGGCTCAGCGAGCTGTCCGAAGCGGAAACTAAAGCTTTCCAGAGGGCTCATATCGATCTTGGTGTAGTCGATCTCTTCTGGCTCCTCGGCCACAGAGGGTGGCTTTGGCGAGGTATATTTCTTCAAATCGCTATGGCTAGGGCTGGGTGATGTCCTGGCAGACTCCCCCAGATCCGTCTGCGTGAAGGCGTCCGTCATTGATGTCGCCTGTGTCCTGCTCGACATGTAGCTTCCCCTGTTGCTGCGGCTGACAAATGTATCCATACTCTGGCGTTGGGAATTGCTGGAGATCGGGCTCGCGGGAGTGGGACAGTAGTCAAAGTTTGTGCTAGCTGGGCGATTGTTGGCCCCGGCCTCTCGGATTTCGAGTCCGGCCATTTCCAAGGCGATTATGCCGAAAGGATCCGGGTCGTCGACGTCAGGGAGACCAAAATTCGGCTTTATCGGGGATATTGGTGTGCCTGTTGGTGATTCGATTGTGGCATCGCCAGGCGCTGGCTGCTGGGACAAAGCCTGCATGATGCGTACGTCGTAGTCGGTACGGCCTTCGGCAGCCTTAATGGCCTCGAACAGAGGTGAGATCTCGGGGATCTCTTTCCTCACATTTCCTGCCAGGATGTCTGGGATCTGGACGCCGGCACCATAGAATTTCTCGTTCTCGTTGCCCCGCTCAGTCACCAGAGAGCCGTCGAGCTGCACCGCGCGGTGCTGGCCTCTAGCCTTCAAATAGGTTAACACACTATTGTCAAGTTCCTTCCATCTAGCGTCATTCTCCAACAAGCCCACTGGAACGACGGGGCCTACGGTAAGGCCCAGATCGGCTCCCAGCATAACCTTGGAGCGGGTAAACATCTCCAGGGCGGCGAAGCTGTTGATGACCAGAACGCAGTCGTAAATATCGACGCCAACGACGAAGCCCAAAGCTGCCGTGTGGAGAAGGATGCCCGAAGGAGGTGACCAGGTTCCGTCGGCCTTACGCGCAATCAAAATTCCGGATCCTCCGGAACCAGACATCCATAGACCCGATCGCATGCATGAGAAAATGGCCAGGCCAGCGGCTTTTTGTATGATTCTTGGCGGTACTTTCTTCATTATCTGGACTTGACTTGTGGAAATCGACGTTTCTGATAGTGGTAATGGCAACGGGTTGGCCAGTTCGGCGCCGGCGTCCGACTCGTATGAAAGAAATCCATCAGCTATGTGGCGGGGGAGGCGTTCTGGTTAGCTCCAAGGCCCTCGTACTATGCCTTTTGACTACGCTGCCGTTGAATTACGCCAGGGAAGTGCGGGCGACAGGCCATCAATGGGATCGACTTACTGCAGAAAGACTTCAATATAAGAGCGGCCTTCTCGCACTCCCTCTCGAGGCTACTCGGCCAGTAGTTCTCCTTTCCATACTTGGAGATGACAGCTTGTGTTGTTGCTGTCGCCGCGGCCGTTGGTGATGCAGTGGAGTGTGTAGAGGTGCTACCCGATATGCGAGATGGCGTGATTCTATCAGCCCAGCCAAAGACCCTCCCGAAGGCGCTTGAGTTACTGCTGTGGCTATTCTTGGGAGAGGGAGAATTGGCAGTACTGCTGCTGCTCCTGTTCCTGCCGTCAACCGACCTGGTGCGCTCCCAGGTCGGTAGCAACGAGGATACTCGTTGCATGATGGTATTCAGCAGTATGAGAGCACTGCGAGCTGCTGCTCTCAACCGTGTTTACGGCATGCGCAGAAGTGATGATCGGTGGTTCGTTCGTTCGTTCGTTCGTTCGTTCGTATATGAATTGTAATGGGTCAGGACGGTGGCGCAAAGGGCGTCGTCAGTCTGCAAGCCCTAAATCGTAGCCTTGGTGTTGGGCGTCTTTTAGGCTCTGTTTTGTTTCTTTATCTTTTTTTGGATTCCCTGCAAACGCCCTAATTTCGTTACCAAACAGCAAAGCGCTGTTTGTGACGAAACTACCTGCGCACCAATTAGGTACCTAAGTACCTTACTAGATTGGTAGAGGTAGGGTTCCCAAACTAGGAAACCAAGAGGAAAAAAATGACGAAAAGAAAAAGAAAACAAAAAAAAAAGAGTGACAAAATTAGGAATTACGGGAGTGACCAAACAGAAGATCTAACAAAAGATCAAGAATTTGGAAGCTCGCCGGCCACGACCAAGGTACGGTAGGTAGGTACTTTAGCTGACAATTTAGCAAAGCAAAGCAAAGCAATTCATTCAATTCCAGGATGGCCCTGGCGGAGTCCTGGTGACGTGGGTGATGACCGCACTGCCGAGTGAGCAGCACCAAACCATGCAAGTTTAATGGGAGCAGGTAAGAACGACCTGTAGTTTCGGTGGGGCTCAAGCAACTGAATCTGATTAGAGTGGTATTATGTGGGACCAGTGGGTGGGGTCGAGGCGCGTCGGTGGACTAGACTTTCACTTGCAGCCGACGATGATGGACCGGGCGGGCTTTTTTGCTCATGCACTGCAGCCAGTCAGTTGGGTGGGTTGGTTTTGGAGGCTTTGTGGACGGGGGGTCCCGCTGACCTACACCAGAGTTACTGCATGTAGTAATACAAGACAGCAGAGCCGGTCTCACGGCCTTGTCAGTCGAACGTAACGACCAAGTTTGTGCAGCAAAAGAGCGCTGACATAAATTGTGTGTTGCTTTGGGGGTTTGTCAAGTCACTCGGGAGCGTCAGTGCCAATGTGAGTGTGACACCAGATTGACGAGTGAGCTTGCTGCGGAGGTTGTTTTTGATTTTTTTGTTCTTTTGTCGTTCCGACCAAAGGAAGGTCCAGCCAGATTGACGTGCTATTTTTTTTTTCCTTTGCGTCTTGATGATGTTGTTATGATGCTGATGTGGACGACGATGGTTGGTTGGTCTTGGCAGCCAAGAAAAGGTACAAACGGCAAGGTACCAAAAAGGGGATGCAGTACGTCGTGCGTCTGGCTGACTGCCTTTCCAGGTCGTTATGGGCAAATCAATTATTATAAGCGCGGCCGAATGTGCTTGCGCCTGCAGTCTGCAGGACAGTATGCAACCAATGGAAGCGATCAACAAAATCGACCAGCGCGGGCCGGACGGGCTAGTGACAATTCCTTGGAAGTCGGGCTGGGATAAATGTAGGCGGACAAATCGGGCGTTTTGTTGCGTTGACGTTCGGGCTGAGGCGTCGTGGTCGATTCACGGTTGGCTGTTCGGATATGTGCTAGTTGTGTAAGTAGTTGGGCGGCCAGTGATCATTGGTATTCGTTAGGTTGTCCTCGTTTGTAAGTGGAGGCTCAGTTTTGTTTTGTTTTCCGCTTCCTGGCTCTGATCGTTCCTTGACACCGGCGTCGCTAGTGCAGAGCGAGTCAAAGAGAAAAAGAAAAAAAAGAGAGAAAAAAAAAAGCTATACCGTGCAAGTGTTGGTCGAGTCTTTTGCCCAACAAGGGATCTAGTTCTGGGGAAAGGGAGAGAGAACAAAGGAGGGAGGCGAGATTGGGATTTCTGCCAGCAAACGGCTCTCTGTTAATATTACGAGTCACAAGGCGCACAATGTACAGGGAAAAATTGGCCGACAAGAAGCAAAGCCGTAATTCAGGCAAGGCGTCAGGGGATAAAAGCAAATAGACTCCAGGCCGAGCTTTAATCGGCCAATAGTTGCGCAATCATATATCCTGTATGAGATGATTCGAACAGCTCCAAAAGCAAAGCATTCGTCTGGAATGATGCTGTTACTCGCCAGCTGTGCCATTCCAGTCTCAAAGTCGCCTCGCCTCACAGCCTGGTGTCTGGGCTGGGAGGCAGGTTCAGTTGATTTCTTCCTCTCTTTTTGTTCTCTGATACTTTCTTCTGCATGTCGCTATCCCACATGCCCACCTCCTCTTTCTCCTGAGCCACATCCTCCTCTTGTTTGCCTCTCCATCTCATCTATAGCAGGGGGTGTTAATCAAACATATGTTGAGGCGGAGTTCTTGCAGGCCGCGTACGAGCTCCCTATCTGAATCCCATCCCATCCTCATTCATCTCTTCTTCTCTAGCTTGCTAGCTGGCCATGGTTCTCAGCTTGACCGACCCGGATGACCCTGCGAGGCGACGTTTGAAAGGTAAAGACCGATCACTGGTGTTTCTCCCAGTCCCGTCGCCATGTCTTCTTGTCACGAACAAGGTAAAATTACCTAAAGATTCGGCCAGAAAGTTCACCACCTGTGATTGGCTGCCATGATGATCAATTTTCGCCCGGATGCGCACGTACGGGTTCCTGCTTTTTTTTTTGTGACAAATCTTGAAGCGATGGCGTTTTTTTTTTCTTCTATTTTTTTTTATTCCCTTTGTTCTGATTCGAGTATGGTAGTGTTAGACTGCTCAGACATTGAAAGTCCCTCCTACTTGTTTGCCCCCACCCTCGGTAGTGTGTTGGTTTCTTTTGCTTCCCAGCCAAAGTGAGATTTGAGTGGGGGCTCAGAAACAGCTTCGTGCACAAGTCCACAATACCCTGCCTCTACTGCTAATGTTTGCCTTGTGGAGCTGGCGGGAGTCAGCCCCAGGCTTGCTTCCATGCGTGGTTATATTATTGGCGAGCGGAAACATTATTTACTTTGACTGGGCACCTCGGATTTCTGCACAGGAACATGATTATCTGCACGCAATTAATGATCGATGTTCTCAAGTTTAAATCTGCTGCAGATCATATTACTATAAGGAGTAGCATTACTATCCTATCCACCTTCCCTGAGTAATTCACAGGAAACACATCCATCCACCAGTGCCAGATATTGAATGGAGAACTGGGTACTGTTTGTTGTCCGAGTGGCTTGGGTGGATGAGTGCAAATAGTTTCGCCCATCAACATTTTCCTTGCCAGGGGCAGATCGGGGATTCGCGAAGGGCATTCCTCGGTCCCACACAAACACCACCACACCATTACCCAATTGATGTTCGGAACACACCCTCCCTGGCTCAACCCATCCCGTCGGAGCGGACAAGTTCCCGGCAACCGAGAGAAAACAAGGCGGGAGATGTAAGGAGAGACCCCTGAGGGTCGGGAAGGATGCTTTTTTTTCTCTCTCTCTAATTGTAGTGAGATGAAAACAAGAACCAGCGAGGCGCAGAAGAGGAAACATTTTGCAGTTGTCGTCATTGAGGAATTAGTAATCGACCCCTGCGCAATACGAAGTTAATGGTCGATTCAGCAATACAAAAGGGGGCTAAAGGGAAACGGCAGAGGCGAAAAAGAAAACGGAATAGTAAAAAGACAGAAAAAAGCAAGGTAGCAAACGAAAACTCTGTAAGATTTCCCGTGTCATTATCGTCTACGTACTTAGGCAGCACTGCACTCCGTAGACCGTGTTTTAGCTAACCATCCATACCGAAACCCTCCCGATCCCAAAGAAAACACTACAAACGCGTATCATAGTGAAAACCGCGAAATCAATCACCATCTCAGCCAATTGCTGTGTACCTGATTATCCGCTCGTGTCATCCCTCAAACTTGACAAACGCTTCAAATCTCCAGACCGGAGCCGCGTTTAATCAAAACATTACTACTACTCATAGTAGTAGGTACCATAGTAACAACTGCCAGGGTCTGAGCCCCACTGAGAAACACTTTGACTTTTACTTTTCTGGGTCGCAGCTTGGCTGGTGCCCCCGAAGAAAAAAATCTTTCTCGACTCGAGCCAACAAAGGCTGTGTCCCCGTCCATCAAGCCATCCACCTCTCCATGCCTTCCATGCCCCCCTAAAAGCAGGGCGGACCCACGGTTGTATCCGGACTTTATCCAACGAGCATGGTATCGAATTAAAAGCATGCCGCCCGTCGGGACCCAATCATCTCCGTCGGTTCGCAGAATGAGAGTAAGAGCGGAGAAGTAAAGGGTCAAGGATGGAAAATTAGAGGCCCAGGCTTCCCACGAGTGCATTCATTCAGTTGAGTCATTAACCAGGTAGTTGGGAGGGGCCAAGACCAGCCCAGCTTCTATTGTTTGTACAGTTACTACAGCAGCACTTTGTTGTTACTTGTCGTGTCTTGCGGTTTAATTCGCACGTGGGTTTCTGCACGGGGAAGGCGGAAGCAGATTCCACTCGGACTATTAACGAAGAAAAAAAAAATATTCTCCTGTCCCCGTTATCACGTCCCTTGACGCTGTATGAATATAATTATACAAAAAAAAAAAAAAAAAAAAAAAAAAAACCACCAGCAAATCATCATTACCCCTCTCTTCCCCGACTCATAATCATCCGACATTAAACAATCATTCGATGCAAAGATCCGACCGAACCCTGAGTTAGGTTCATCCGTCCCGCCTGTTCTGTACAACCTCCACGAAGCACCGTTCCGTGAGTCGAGCTGGCACCAGTCGCTGAGCCAGCCCCGACTCGACGCCCCCAACTGTTGCGCTCCTTTTGAACCTGCCGCGTGTGATGACCTCTTTGATCGTTGTGGCGTTGTTACAAAGTCTGTGTGTCTTGCCACCCCTTCAATGGCTTGTTTTCCCATCGACTATCGGCATAATTCTTTTTTCGCCTCTGCCTTTGCGGGTTTTATGCCTCTGTTTCTCCTTTAGAAGCGCTTTTTGAGACCACCGATGGCGCCTACACCAGCTTTGACCTGATCGGCTTGCTGCGCCCCGGCCAGCTGAGAGTCGACAAAATCCTGCCCCGCCTTCATGCCCTGTGCTTGTAGTCTTTTCTTCTCTGCCATTGCCTTGGCCTTGAACAAGTATGTGCTGCGGAGAAGGGTAAAGAAGGGTGAGCGAGGCCCCCCCGCAATGGGTCAGTATGTTGTGCTTCTTCTTGCGAAGTTCTTGTATGCCAGGAATACGTAAGAGTAATCCCCAACGGGTGACCAGACAACTTACCCAACCTGCTCGATATAAGGGTCCAGATAACCTTGCTGGTAGGCGTAGTAGAGGGTCGCCATGGCGATGATAAAGAGCAAGCAAATGACTAGTGCCTCGATCATTTTTGCTGAACTTTTTAGTGGCTTTTTTTTTTTCTTTTTTTTTTTCTTTTTCTTGTGAAGGTAATACAATTATAGCAATTATAGGAAAGTTAGGCACCGAGGTAATCGTCTGGCTGGGCTTTTGATGTTTTGAATCTGTATTGATTTTGCCGATCGACTGACTGTTGCTTGCTTTTCACCATACTTATTATATACCCTTTTTCAATATACATTTGGGTAACTTTATACGTCACATTGCAGTCAAAATCCCTGATATTCTTCAGTATACCCTCAAACGTCAATAGCCCTTACGTTGTGTGTGAATGAAGTAACGAAAGCGATCTGCAACACCACGGTGACGTCGGAGTCCTCAATCCACCTATGCCAAAACCCTTCAGCTCCGCATTAAGAATTGCCACCACCCGGCTTCAAAGGGTTCATATCAGGTTTCTCGTTACCAAGGAAATCAACCAGTGGCACACAGAGAAACACCATTCGTTGCATAATAACCGAACACAGTTACCATTTCCCTACATTTTCTATCCAAAACTCCAAATTGTTTGTTTATCTTGTGTCATCCTACTCCAGCAAAGCCACCTCCAGTTTTCTTGGCATCCCGCAGGTTTTTTCCACTCCCTCGCGTGCTCAAAAGATGCAGCCCTGCGATGGAGACGAAATGCAGGAAAATGGAGTCAAAGATATACTCCCCGTCGTCATGGAGCTGATCGGGAATGCACAACTGTGATGTAACGCGCCCGCTCCCAAAAAAAGGCATATACCGGTACTGCCAGTTTGGTTGACATACATTTTTTTTTCTTCTTTTTTTGCTCAAACAAGTTCCGGTCATCAATCATTCGTATATTCATGCGCCAAAGCGAGCCCAAGCAAAACAAAAAAGACATTCTACTCTTGAAAGAAAACATAAAGCGAAAAGAAAAGAGATCAAAACGGCAGAGAAACCAAACACCGGGGCATCGTTGCCCACCAAATAATGCTTTATGTACTGCGTGAGCAGCTTTGCGAGGTATTCTCTAGGCAATGCGTAAAAAGAAATATCACGGTAGGAGACTGACTGCCCCTGCCGGAGGAGGTCTCATCCAATGTTGTCTATCGTGTTGTAGTAAAATCATATCGTAAGTCGTGAACAAGCCAGCCGAGCAGCTAAACTGAAGCCCATGGCAAGTCGGAAATGTTTTTTTTTTTTTTTTTTTTTTTGTTGTCATAGCCTTGGCACGGCTATGTTGTATGGCGCGTGTGCTCTGTCCCCCCACACGCAAGGCTGTAGTGACAGACAAGACAGCGCATGGGGACAGAGTCCAAGTCCAGCGCAGCAGGGACCATGCATGTGCATTAGGCGCTCTGCGGGCTGGGCGAGCGTGCTGGGGTTCCCGGGTACTCTCCACCACGCAAGAGATACCTCTCGAACTCCAGGCCGTCGTCTGCATTATTGTACAGAGTTCGGCCACGCTCCTCGTCAGAGCCATCTTCACCGTCGTCCCTAAGGATAGGGTTGAAAATGTACTTCTCGTGCGAGTTGGGGTCGAGCATGCCGCATTCAAAGTGTCCACTAAGATGCACTCTTTCGAGGTGTGGGAGTCGGTTCTGAAGGGAGGTAAAAAGCGATCGGAAAGTGCCCCGACCAAGTTGAATGCCACCCACCACCGGTCCACCGGGTTTGACAACCCAGTCACCACCGAGGCGCAGGCGCTTGAGGGTAGGTCCATGCCGCTCCAGGAACCTGCGAAGATCGCTCTCATCGCAAGACAGTCCCTCCAGCTTGAGGTCGGTCAGTTTTTTGAAAGCGAAGCTACTGCCAACCAACTCTTGAAACCAGATGGCAAACTTGTGGTGGGGGCTGGCGAAGTTGTGAAATCCCAGGCTGAGTTGCTCCAGATTGGTCGCAAATTGCAAAAAGTGTCCGAAGCCGTTGATGGCGCGAAACTTGGCAGAAGGCAACATCACCTCGGAAGGATCGACTATGACATCGAGGCGGGTGAGATTGGCAAGAACTGCGGGGGAGTTTCTGAACCAATGTTGACGGTGTTGAGGAACCTTGAAGAGCTCCATAGGTAGTCTGTCGATCTCGAGAGACGATATATGAGCCCGGGAGGCGGCAGATATCACTGCATTGAGGTTCGAGCAAGCCTGTTTGCGGTCCAGCTTGCGGTTGACGGGAAGTCCCAAAGTGCGGCTCAGGAGTTCAGCATCTGGTGTGGTTTTATTGAAAGTGACTTTTACATTATCGAGGTTGGGCAGCCTCGAGAAGGCCTCGCTCAGAAGATCCGCTTGCATGTCGAAAGGGGGTACATTCTTTCGGAGATGCTCAATCTGCCGGTATCGTTCCCACGCACTCTGCAAGCTATTATCGAGTTCGCCGTGGCCTGCAGCTTGAAGGAAGGAAGCATGGCAGTCGCTAATTTCGAAAGGATGAGAAAAGTCAATCAAGACGTCTCGGATGGCCCCTCGGAGCCGGTCGTGGCCTGAAATGGCATGGAGGCGTCTGGCATCATCCCGCCACGAGAAAGAGCGGAAGACGGGGGGCACAAGGTATTCGTAGCCAAGCTCCGCTAGTTTGGCGGAGCACTCGCGAAGAGCCTTGACGGCATCTGGGTCGCAAAACTGGAAAATGAGCCTTACAAGCTCCACGGGGAGAGAGTCCATGCCGAATTGTATCGCATTGGTACAGAAGAAATTTGACGACCAAAGCAGACAGAACGCCAAATCGGTGGGAATCAGGCCGTTTAAGAGAAGCTCCTGGGCAGCAAAAAGGCGGACTTGAAGAAGTTTGGAGAAATTCGGTGTGATTGGCCAGGGCAAGGGGCTGACAGGAGGTTGGCGGAGTTTAGTCTGCTAACTGGCAAAAGGGTTCAAAGCAGCCGATCCACGTTTACCCCTGCGCACCCTCCAGTCCAGTAGAAAGCAGTCAGGGCAAATAGATGGAGATGGGAGGGCCACTAACTTCACGAACCGCCGCTACGGACCAGTCAGATCTGGTGTCTCAAGATGCCTATGAGACTTTTTTTTTTTTTTTTTT